>NC_044388.1:50417527-50717647 GCF_006542625.1 Nomascus leucogenys
GTTTTCCATACTACCTAAACAGATTTCCAACTAAGGAGTAAGATCCTAGTCTTTTTTTTGTTTTTAAAGCACCATCAAATTTTCCAAGTAACTCTTTTGATGCCCGCCTCACTCAGCTTGGTGAGAGGAGGGACAGCCATGGCATTTCCTAGTGGGCTGATGATTCTCAGCCTCCTCCTTCTACTCAATGTGCTCTGACAGCCAGGGAGAGGAAGGGATGGGGTAAAGAGGGAAGGTGCTGGCAGATAGCAAAGTTGGTTCTGATAACTGCTTCTTAAGACCTGAGGAAGGAATAGGTCCCAGTTATTGATGGTTTTCTTGAGAAAGTGAAGACTGGCTGGGCACGGTGGCTCATGCCTGTAATCCCAGCACTTTGGGAGGCCAAGGTGGGCGAATCACGAGGTCAGGAGATGGAGACCATCCTGGCCAACATGGTGAAACACCATCTCTACTAAAAATACAAAAATTAGCCAGGCGTGGTGGCACACGCCTGTAGTCCCAGCTACTCAGGAGGCTGAGGCAGGAGATTCGTTTGAACCTGGGAGAAGGAGGCTGCAGTGAGCTGAGATCGTGCCACTGCACTCCAGCCTGGGAGACAGAGTGAGACTCTGTCTCAAAAAAAAAAAAAAAAAAAAAGATGTGAGGACTTCACATCTCTAAGACCTCTGCTTTGGACAGAAATCATCAGTGTGCAGAAAAGTCCTCCTCAACCCCTGTGCTGGCTTCCTAAAGGGGTCATGATTCTTGTCTGTTCCCAGGAAATACACCTGGAAGGGAAGGCCAACTTTTGGCCTGTGGACCCTAGTGAGGTTCATCTCCACTGGCCATTTGGTGAGCAGAGACCCCTGGGAGACAGCAAACAGAGACTTCCACAACTGCATCAAGGGGCACCTGCCAACTACCCACATTGGTCAGTTTATACCTCTCTATAGAAACAAGCAGGCTATGAAGAGTCAATGAACACTGGAAGAAGACCAAAAATGGCATAGGAGCCAAGCTGAGTAGGCAGGGGAAACGGCCTTTCCTCTGTATCTTCTGGGAAATGCAAAGATACTGCCTCTCAGAGGCAGTACAAGAAGCCTGTGAAGAAGGAAGAGCAAATGAGTAGCAAGAAAGAGCTCTGGGAAATGAGAAACCAGTTACCTCGGGAACTGCTCACTGGAGACCTCAGGCAAACAAGTAAACATCAGGGAAGATCAAATCTTGATTTAGAAAATGATCTGAAAGTGACCTTCCAGAATGTAAAGGAAAAATAATGAAAGAACAAAAACATAAATGTCATATCCAGAGTTATCATAGCTGTGAAAACGATTGAATGAAAGAGAAAGAATCATCAACCTAATGAAAAACTTCCAAGAGGATAAACAGCCCATGAAGTGCCAGATAAGAATATTGACAGATCATCTACGCACAAACTCCTGGTGGAGTTTCTAAAGAAAATAATAAAAAGAAAGTCACCATGAGCTCCCTAGTAAGAAATAAGGAAAGGAAGGAAAAGGAGGGAAGAAAAGAAGGGGAAGGGACAGGGAAGGCAATTCTAAATGCTAAAAAGTATACAGCAATAATTACACAAATCTGAGGAAAAGGATTATAACCCCAGAATGGAAACAAAATATTAAACAGTCAGCCCTTCATATCCATAGGTTCAGCAGCTGCAGATTCAATCAACCACAATTCAAAATATTCAGAAAAAAATTTTAATAACAATACAAAAGTATTACTTTTTAAAAATACAGTATAACAATTATTTACACAGCGTTTATAATGTATTAGGTATTATAAGTTATCTAAGATGATTTGAAGAATACAGCAGGATGTACATATGCTGTTTGCAAATACCACATCATTTTACATAAGCAACTTGGGCATCCATGGATTTTGGTATCCAAGAAGGCTCCTGGAAGCAATCCCCCATGGATACCAAGGGATGGCTGTATTAAGTGTAAAAATAAAGGAAAACTGTTTTTATAAAACAAAAAGACTTAGAAATTATACAGCCAATGCAAGATATTACTTGGGAAATACTTCAGCCAAAAAAGTACAAATAAATAAGATATGCAATGAGCAATAAGTAATAAAGATAATAATTCTAATTATCCCAAACCATTTTAAATAATGCAGATAATAGGCCAGGTGCGGTGGCTCATGCCTGTAATCCCAGCACTTTGAGAGGCCAAGGCGGGCAGATCACGAGGTCAGGAGATTGAGACCAGCCTGGCCAACAGGGTGAAACCCCGTCTCTACTAAAAATACAAAAATTAGGAGGGCATGGTGGCGCGTGTCTGTAATTCCAGCTACTTGGGAGGCTGAGGCAGGAGAATCGCTTGAACCAGGGAGTTGGAGGCTGCAGTGAGCCGAGATCGTGCCACTACTACAGCCTGGAGACAGAGCGAGACTCTGTCTCAAAAAAAAAAAAAAAAAAAAATGCAGATAATGAATTAACTGCAATTGTTCAGAAAGGTATTAAAAGAGAAAAGGCATACTGTAAAAACAAGCTGATCTAGTAGTTAAAATATAAGTTATTTCTACAAAACCTAGAATTTCAAGTAGAAGATGGTAGTCTAGCTTAAAAGTATGCATAAGATTTCCTTTGATCCTTGGCAAGGATACAGTGGCATGAAGATATTGCTACAGTCTTGGAATTTACAAGTTCAAATATTCTAATGAGGAACAACTAACAAAATATAGCTGGAATAAAAAACTAAACTGGAGGCAGAATATAGTTTTAAAAAAATTACATCAATCAGAGACATCAGAAACATAAAAAAATAAAATGAGAACATAAATTTTAAAAACAAACAAAAAGGAATGACAGGAATTAGGACAAGGGTAATATGCTGTGAAAGATAAGGAAATCTCCTCTCCCAATTTTGCTAGATGATATTACTCCCCTTTCTTAAAAACATAGTTAACACTGACATTCTTATCTGTTGCCATAGTGCACACAGCTGTGTGGTGTTACTTTTTAAAAATACCAGCTTTATTGAGACATAACAAGATATATATTATATATATATATATATATTTTTTTTTTTTTTTTTTTTTTTTTTTTTTTTGAGACGGAGTCTCACTCTGTCACCCAGGCCGGAGTGCAGTGGCATGATCTCAGCTCACCGCAAGCTCCACTTTCCGGGTTCACGCCATTCTCCTGCCTCAGCCTCCCCAAGTAGCTGGGACTACAGGTGCCCGCCACCACACTCGGCTAATTTTTGGTAGAGATGGGGTTTCACCATGTTAGCCAGGATGGTCTCCATATCCTGACCTTGTGATCCACCTGCCTCGGCCTCCCAAAGTGCTGGGATTACAGGCGTGAGCCACCGCTCCCGGCCAGTATTTACTATATTAACTGGTTTCTACAACTATCATCATAGGCCATTTCAGAGCATTTTAATCATCCCAAAAGAAACTATGTATTCATTAGCAGTCACCTCCCCAACCCCTGTCCCTTCAACCCTCCCCAATCCCTAAAAACCGCTCATCTATTTTATGTCTCTATTGCCTATTTTGGACAATTCATGTAAATGTGGTCTTTTGTAAGCTACCTCTTTCGATTGGCATTAATATTTTTAAGGTTCATCTATATTGGAGCATGTATCACTACTTTATTACCTTAAAAAAAGAACTGTCAGTCTCACTTGTTAATGAAGTCTCTTTTTTCGTTAGTGGTTCTTTGAGAGACAGGATCTTGCTCTTTTGCTCAGGTTGAAGTGCAGTGGCACAATCACAGCTTACTGCAGCCTGGAACTCATGGGCTCAAGTGGTTCTCCCACCTTAGCCTCCCAAGTAAGTGGAACTACAGGCACACACCACCATGCCCAGCCTTCATTCCTTTTTAAGAAATACTATTCCTTTGTATACCAGTGTATAATACATGTGTTTACCCGTTAACCAGCTGATGGACATTCGGATTGTTTCTATCTTTTAGCTGCTATGGATAGCACTGCTATAAACATTCTTGTTTAAGTTTTTGTGTGGACCTATGCTTTCATTTCTCTTGGGTAGAGTACAATTGCTAGATCATCAAGTGGTAGTTCTATGGTTAACAACGTGAAGAACTACAGACTGTTTGTAGAAGTGGCTGCACTAATTTACATTTTCATCAGTAGTGTACGAGGTTTCCAATTCTCTAATTTCTTCACCAACACCTGTTATGATCTGACTTTTGATTCCACTCATCATAATAGATAAGGACTGGTATTTCATTATGGTTTTGATTTGCATTTCCCTAATGACTAATGATGTCAAGCATCTTTTCGCATACTTATTGGTCATTTGTAAATCTTTTCCGGAGAAATGTTTACTCAGCTCCTTTGCCCACTTTTTAATTGGCTTGTCTTTTTATTACTGAGTTGTAAGAGTTTTTAGATATTCTCAATCTCTATCCCTTATCAGATATATGATTTGCAAATAGTTTCTCTCATTCTGTGGGTTGCCATTCACTTTCTTCATGGTTATCTTTTGAAACACAAAAGTTTCTAATTTTTTTCTTTTAAGAGTTTTATACGTTTAGCTGTTACATTAGGTTTTTGAAACTGATGCACTGATTTTAAAAATCATATGAAATAGCAAAGGATCTAGAATAACCAGAAAAGGAACAAAGTTGGAGGACTCACACTTCCTAAATTCTAAACTTATGATACAAGCAACAGTAATCAAGAAAGTGCTGTACTGGCGTAAGAACAGATGTATAAATCAATGGACTAGAAACACGAGTCCAGAAAAAACCCATGTGTCTAGGATCCACTGATTTTGACAAGAGTGCTAGGACCATTTAGTGGGAAAGAGTAGTCTTTTCAACAAATGGTGCAGGGACAACTGGAGAGCTACATGCAAAAGAATGAAGTTTGCCCTTACCTCACAGCATATATAAAACTTGACTCAAATGGATCTAAGACCTAAATGTAGCAGTCTCAGTTTTATATTTAAATACATTCACTATTTACCACCAATTCCTTTTACTGTGGCTTTACTATTCCAATTTTCTTTATTTTGCTTCATCAATTTGCTGGCTGAATTATACTTTCAGATGGTTTCCAAGAAGAAGTGCGTAGTGCTGAATAACCACAATTGTTTAATATTTGTTTCTAAAAGTTTGTTTTAAAATGGTCTTGAAGGGAAAATTGGATTTATATAAAGTTTTGGAATCACATTTCCTTTGTTCCACCATTTTCTAAAACCAAGAACTTATTCATTCATTCAGTCATTTAACAAATATTGTTGCGTGCCTACCGCATGTTAGACAGTAGTGGGAAAGACAGTATCCCTGCCCTCAGGGCTCCTTTATCCTATTGGAAGGAAATAATCAAGGAAAGTTATATATCAGTTGGTGGCAAACAGTACAGAGATAAGGCAGGATGAATGAGGGATATAGTTAGAGACTCAATTATAAATGTAAACATACTGTCAAAAAATGTGTCAACTTCTATGTTTTTCATAATCCTTTCTTACCTTTACTGTTGAGGATCTTTTAGGAACTAATGTCAAATATTCATACAATGAAAAGGAATTAATCTGAAGTTGAGGAGTTCTTTCAATGTCACTACTATTTATTCCTTAAATTGAAAATATGCTTCTATGAAATCCTACCCTATGCTAATTTCAAGAACTTAAATATTGAAGAAGTTTCTAGGCCATACAGCTCCATTTCATAATAATTTCAAACCACATCAGAGACAAGCATCATATACTTCTGAGCTGAAAATCCATGTATGAGACAACTTTTCTAAAACACTGTAACAGAAATCACAAATACTACCCCTAGAAATAAATTCAACATCTACTGTTAAGTCTCTAGTACCTTCAAAGTGTTACAACTGTAAAAATCCCATACTTAATATTCTTATCTTCACAAATTAGATGTACTGTAAAGTCATGCCAGAAACATCTACCACTCTTACATGGGTGTGGAAAAGTTCTTGCAGACAGGTTATTTTGAAAATTTGAGCTTTTATAAACCTATTTTCCAACTACCAAAAGTCAGAAAAAAAATATATTTAACATGAAGAATCCCTGTTTGAACATATAGAACGCTGGCTACCACAAGATCATCTTCTACAATAGAGTACCTGATAATAAAGTATATGCTTCCTAAGCTAACATACTTGTAAAAGAGTGTCAGAGTGAAAATCAGGTTCCATATATGGAATAATTTACTCCTTAGTCATAATAGTCTAGATACAGAGAAAACCTTGATGACAACGTTGCTAATGGATGATGATGAGCAGGAGGATGATGATACATATATTTATGTGGCATCAGGATCCCACTGAGGTTTGGAATGGTACCTTATTAATATCCTTTGTATCTCTTTGAGGTAAGGAGAGACCACATATTTCAATTTTGCAAATTAGGAAACCATAAATAAAATAATTTACTTAAAATTCCAACGAATCAAAGCACTGCCAAGCTAAATGACTAGTGTAAACAATCTGCCCATTAAACCATAAATTTAGCAAGCACTTGTCATTTATACCCCACCCACTCCCCAAAAGAATCTGTGACAAAATTAAAGCAGAAATGTCCAAGTGGCAGCACCAGCCTCAAATTCCAAAGGGATTACCCAGAGTAAGACTTGCTATGACTGAAGAGCTGCACAGGACCTACCAGTTTCCTTAATCATAAGGTATCTGCCTTACAATCTCAAAACAGTTAAACTGGAGTACAAAACAGTTAAATTTGGAGTAGCAAATTCTCATGTTTTGAAACAACTTGCTGTGCAATAAGGAGGGATAAAATCATCTCAGAAATAAATTGACACCTTTCAAAGGTCAAGGAAATGACTGCCCTGAGCTAGCATCAGGGCCATGAAGTTACTACTGCACCGAACTCCTGTTTATCATGTCCCTTTTCCAATGCTATCTTTGCCCAAGACTGCTATTGTGCACTAAATTTCTGGTAAAGATCTAATGTAGGCAATTACATTCTGGCATTAGACATCTACCACACGTTAAATTAAGATTTGATATCATGTTCACTTAGCAGCCTAAACTATACGCCACAGAGTTAAATCTTCCATGGCTATGATTCAACCTGTGACAAGGCTCTTCTTCTCTTTGAAATAATACAAAATAGTCAGAGATCAACGAACTAATAAGTCATCTGGACATACATCTCTACATTTAAAATTATTTATTCAAGCTTTTAGAGTATGCTCATTTCCAAATGGCTATAGGGCAAGCCCTTCCATTAGACTGACAATTTGAAAGTACTTATTGAGGGCCGGGCGTGGTGGCTCACGCTTGTAATCCCAGGACTTTGGGAGGCCGAGGCGGGCGGATCACGAGGTCAGGAGATCGAGACCACGGTGAAACCCCGTCTCTACTAAAAATACAAAAAATTAGCCAGGCGTGGTGGTGGGCGCCTGTAGTCCCAGCTACTCGGAGAGGCTGAGGCAGGAGAATGGCGTGAACCCGGGAGGCAGAGCTTGCAGTGAGCCGAGATTGCGCCACTGCACTCCAGCCTGGGTGACAGAGCGAGACTCCGTCTCAAAAAAAAAAAACAAAAAAACTACTTATTGGTCATAGAACACCTACTGCCTAAAAGGAGTGATATAGATTTAAAGCAGCATAGTCTCTAAAGGACATTTTCTGGATATAGCGCTTTGTGGGGATCATGACCTATGGAGGCCATCAAGAGGCCGCTATTTATTATCCCTCACCATGAAATAGCTACCTATTACTATTAATATTTCAAAACAACTCAAAATTTGAGAGTAAAATGTAGCCATTTTTTGAATTTTACAACTCACTTAGTAATTTACTATGATACTAACTAACTTTAAAAACATTGAAGGTATTTCTCCTCTTAAGTCCCTCCAGATGATACCAGGTATTATACCAGGGAAGTCTGACAGCTCGTAGTTGCTTAACACAGGGGAGCTTGATACAAAGACACATCCTCTGGGCTTGGCTCAATATTCTTACTGACAGAAGCCTTCTGAACTATCACTGAACTTAGTGGCTGATACCACAACTTGAGACTTCCTGAAACAGGAAAGAAATCCTCAACACTTCATCCAATGACATTTCCCAAAATTGTGTGAGGAGACAGCAGAAGTGATCAAAATAAGGATTGTGGGATAAAGGTGCAAGGAGTACAAAGACAGGCCCTAATTTTAAGAAAGCTTTAAGTGGGTTTCTGATGTTTGGATTTAATAATGCTCGTTAGAAAATTATTTGAGCGAATGTTTGACATTAGTGGCTGAAATCTATAAAATACAGCAACTGGAATTAAACTAATAAAATCTTACACAGTATCAATCCACAGATTTAATAACCAGATAAGGGTGATTTGCAATGAGTATGTAGACAGTTTATAGGTAAGTTAGAGCTTCTCAAGTACTTAAGAAGTACTTAAGGGTGCTTATAAACAAAGTCCTGTTGTAAGTAGTTCAAACATTCTTGCTAAAATCTTGTTTGCACTATTAGTTTGCTTAGTGGAACTTTTTTCAGAGACTGTTATTGTGAGTTTTAATAAGGCTTGTGTCTGGAATAGCTCAAGTCCTTACTCAATGGGGCCTGGATTAATAAGGTTTTAAATTACCTCAAAATACAAGGCCTCATGCAATATGTTAAGTATCACTAGGATTCAGGGAATTCAACTGTATGGTCCAAGCTAGAGGTAAGAAAATCCTAGTCGAAGCCAGTGCATAATGGCCATTTACCCCTCAGAAAACAATTGCTGCTTTATGATTTCAACTCTTTAAGGGGAAAGCAGAGACAAATTGATGTGTCTTGGAATGGACAGAGACTGGAGTTACATCCTAAATCAACCGGCATTTTGACATGCAAAATCTATTTTAACAGTTTTCGTTTCTGTTGGTTCATTTTCCATCAGAAATCTTGGTACAGCAGAAAAAAGTCTAGACCCCATAGTCTGTCACTTGACTCACTCTATCAGGACCAATATCTTACCTTCTTGATCTTCCATTAATCCAGTACAACCTACCCATTTGTCTTCTCCACTTCTACACCCAGTGTGTTCAACCTCAAAGAGAAAACCACAGAGGTCTGCCAACTGGCACACACCTCAGATATCCAGCTTCCAGACTCAGCTAGACCCTCCAGACCACCTGCGATGGCTGACAGCATTTGACTCAAGGAGGCCGTGCCATGCTTCTTGAAATATGTTCCCTTCCCTTGGTCTTTATATATCACCAACTCCTAATTCTCCTCCTACTTTTTTCATCACTCCTAACCAGGCTCTTTTCACTCGACACCCTTGACACTTGGTGTTCCCAATGTCTGTCTCTTTCCCCCACAGAACTCATCTTGTCAGACAGATTTCCTCACACCCACCTGCCATTTAATACACTAATGACCTCCAAATCCTCATTTCTAATTCAATCACCTTCTGAGTTCCAGACAAGCATGGCCAGCTCCCTCCACCTGAATGCCCTCACCTCCATTCACTCATTGGCACCAAGAGAAATATAAAAATTGGCCAGGCACGGTGGTTCACGCCTGCAATCCCAGCACTTTAGGAGGCTGAGGTGGGAGGATCACTTGAGCCCAGGAGTTTGAGACTGGCCTGGAAAACACAGGGAGAATTTGACTCTACAAACAATTTGAAAAAAAAAATAGCCAAGAATAGTGGAGTAGTGGCTCATGTCTATAGTCCCAGCAACTCAGGAGGCTGAGGTGGGAAGATCGCTTGAGCCTAGGACATTGACGTTGCAGTGAGCTATGATCATGCCACTGCACCTCTGCCTGAACCACACAGCAAGATCCTGTCTCCAGAAAAGAAAAAAGAAAGACAAGTACAGAAATCATCAAATCCACTGGTTTCCGGCATGAAGAAAAAAGCGCTGGGTTCTAAATCTCTGCTCATAATGCCATGCATTTCTTAACAACTGCCACAAAATGGAATTTTTACTAATTTCTAGGAAAACCTACAAATTAATATTTTATATACTATGTGTATTGTTTTATGTTTCTATATTAGCTGAAACACACTTTTCAACATCATTTTCCTGTGTCTCCCTCTCAATAATTTCCACGACCTTTTCCATTCTGTAACCAAAAAGCTAGCAAGGCATTTAGCTTTCCCCTAAATAAATTAATCACACAAAATTACTTCACAACATTCTGACCTTTGAATTAATTTATATGAATACAAAGTGTACAAAGTTTTGCAAACACAGTGTTCAAAGCAATTGGGAGAGTTAGCTGCAGGACACACTGCAAATAATTTGCCCTCAAATGCAGACCTGTTTTGAGCAATATGGTTAGTATATGCTTATGCAGAAGAAAAATGCCAATCTGTTATATAATTTCTTTTCTTATAACTTTCCCTAGGAATAGAGAAAAAGTGACAAAAGATTAAAGAAAGTTTCACATACAGTACTCTCATAAACACAGTAGAAAATAACAAATTACTCTAGAAAATACAGTTTTGAACAGATTTTGATGAGGTGGAATAACTGTACAAAAATCTGAGCTTCAAGGCATAAAATGCAGGAAAGTATCCCAGATTCTGTCAGGCATGCAATTATTCCATGAAACCACAACTTTAGGAGCTGTGTGTGTGTGTGCATGTGTGTAACACAAACTGTGTTACTGAATGAACTAACAGGACCAATGCAAGTAATACCATTATAGCACACTGTAAGCTTTCCCCTAACTAAAACATGACATTCTTTCATAATTCTAAGCATGTACCTTTCTGGAGAACATTATCTGTCCAGGCATTTATAATGAAAAATTCTGTAAGAAATTTAGCCTTTAATTAGTTTTCTCTTGCTACTTTCAGTTTTTTCTTTTCTTTTCTTTTTAATTTTATTTCTTTCCAACTTTTATTTTAGGTTCAGGGGATACATGTGTGACCTTCCAGTTCTTCTACATTCAAGAATATTACATAGCTTGACACTGTTTCCTCACTATGTTCTCAAATTTACTTGGTTTTCTCATAAAAGAGCCTGATGTTTTAATTTCCTGGCTTCCAAAGCTTAAGGGCTTTTGCACTGTTGCAAACAATCTTATAGTTCTTCAAAACTGAATGGTTGATATTATAAAGTAGTATATTTTAGGGGAAAAATGTTCAAATAATAGAAGGATTCTCAGCACAGCACTTGAGTCAGCAGTGCTACAGGGTATATTCTCTTTTCTTGAGTATTTGGTTCCACAAGTTTTTTCAGGGTCAACTGTAAACTAAATATCAAAACTTAAGTGCTTATCACCATGTATTACAAAGAAAATATACTATGACCTCATTTTACTATTTTGTGTAATTTCAGAAAATTTTAAAATTTATCTTTTCTACTCCATTTATTTCCAAAATACTTTTTTAAATTGCAATTTATAGTCTATTTACATTCAAAATACTTTAGAAATAAAATATAAGTAGGTTAAAAATCATATCTTTCTCATCATTTGATTAACAGTATCCATATTAATTCTTCCCAAGACAGCAACATTTTCTTGGCACTAAATTTCAGTAGGAAAGCCTTTTTAACATCGTTTTGAATGTAAAATGTTCTTGTTAAGATTGTTTCTTATTTTGATTCTTGATGAAAAACAAAATATATGGCTTTGATTTATATCTATTTAAACCAATACTTGTCACATTTACATATGATGCGTTTTTCTTCACTGACTGTGGAGTTAATATGTTATGGCATACATGTCAGGACTGGCTGATCTAGTGGATGGAATCAGCAGTGTGTCCCTTGGCTGCCTCTTTCATAACTATTCCTCTATTCTACCCCTGAGCTGGGCAGCTAACAGTTCACTATCAAGCTTGTTGATGACTGATAGAAATGCTGATACTCTATATTGCTGGGCAAAAAGAGAAGCATTCTTGTAGATAACAGACTATTAAGGAGCTTAGCTTTCATGTACCTAAACCATATTGATAGGCCAAGACCGTAGAAACTGACTCATTTAGAAAAATATTTTATATCTTAAATGAATCTCAGAGATTAACTAGTGCTTCATACTTGTCCTGTGAGTCCTGCTGGAAGTCCTTTTGCTCCCAAGGTGGTGTAGACATGTGCTCCACAGCACTGATCTTAGTTCGTTACATACGCTAGCAGGTATGTAACATACCTCATTTTTTGGTTTTGTGTTTAAGTTTCAGCTTTCTCTCTTACTTCGTCAATTACCATATGAAAAGCAAGTTGCTAGACTGGTAACAGAGTTTATAAAAATAAAAACAGGAAGCAAGATGTTAAGTGCTGTTATTACTGTCATTATTTTATATTCAGCATTTCATTTAATCTTTGTAACAATCCAATGAGCTAGGTATTTTTAGTCTAATTTAAAGGAGAAAAGTGGTTAGGTTTGTATTTAGTGCCACTTCTTGACTGACCAGTCACATTTAGGAACACATTTTAGGCTCTTTTTTCCCAAACTAAACTCGGATATGAACATTCACACATCCTGATGCCTCTACATTCTATATTTCTTGATTGACATTTGGTTAAACCATGAAGAAACAGTGACCACCCAACTCTCAATAGTGAAACAGGCTCCATTTAGGTGACTTTTTATACAGACTGCTTCCCAAATCCCATACTATACCTATGATATCAGACACTTGAAGAATGGGAATTCAGAATGTTATGTTTAGCTATATGGCCAGATTCAGGAACCAATGGTTTAGTAAATTACACCTCAGAGATCTTAGGTCCTGTAATTGCTGTCAAAAGCAGACTAGAATCCAAGATTGCCAACTGGGAACTTTTCACAATGCCACAAAGTTATGCTTTTAAAAGGCAGGGGGATCTCTTTCACAAATATATTAGATCTGAGCACAGAAAACCATTCAATCCTTGGTTTGTTTAAAGCAGCACAGATAAGTCTAAGCAAGGAATAAATCAAGCAGCAAAGATTTAATGTGAACCCCAAAAATCAGGAACAAAGGAGATGAAAACTGGTAAAGATACTAAAAAATGGAAAGGGAAAATGACAGAATGTGATAAAAATGGAAAGGGAAAATGACAGAATGTGATAAAAGCTGCCAATGTCAATGACAAATGGGATCTTCATCTCTATCAACAGAATTCTACAAAGTATTCAAAAAACACAGGTTACTGTACTCTCCAAAACAGATTGCTTATATTTATTTTGAACATAGCCTCAATGACCAGTTGGAAAAAGTGGTCTAACATGCTATTGAAATACAAGAAAAATACTTGAAGACATAATGGCTGAAAACTATCATAAATTGATAAAGACTGTAATCCTTCTGATCCAAGAAACCCAACAAACCCTGAGCAGGATACACACAAGAAAAACACATAGCACATCAGGCCAGGCACTGTGGCTCACGCCTGTAATCCCAGCACTTTGGGAGGCCGAGGTGGGTGGATCACAACATCAGGAGTTCGAGGCCAGCCTGGCCAATATGGTGAAACCCTGTCTCCATTAAAAATACAAAAATTAGCCAGGTGAGGTGGTAGGCACCTGTAGTCCCAGCTACTCGGAAGGATGAGGCAGGAGAATCGCTTGAACCCAAGAGGCAGAGGTAGCAGTGAGCCGAGATCGTGCCATTGCACTCCAGCCTGGGTGACATAGCAAGACTCCTGTAGTCCCAGCTACTCGGAAGGATGAGGCAGGAGAATCGCTTGAACCCAAGAGGCAGAGGTAGCAGTGAGCCGAGATCGTGCCATTGCACTCCAGCCTGGGTGACATAGCAAGACTCCATCTCAAAAAAAAAAAAAAAAGAAAGAAAAACACATGGCACATCAAAATCAAATTACCCTAAGCTAGTGATATAGCAAAAATGTTGCAAACAGAGTGAAAAAGACCCATAGAGAAACAAACACAAGGATGATGAGATTACTTGTCAAAATGTTAAGCAGAATCTAATCTAAAAAGAGTTTTAAAGTGCTAAAAGTCACTAGCATTCTGTATCTACGAAAATAACACTCAAAAAGGTAAAATGAAGATGTTGGCTGACACAAACAAGAGCTGAAAAAATTCACTGAGAGCAAACAGAAACTACATGAAATGTAAATCAGACTAAACAAAAACTATACCAAATAAAAACTTCCATCTATGTAAAGAAATGAAGAATGTCAGAAGTGATAAAGATGTGAGTAAATAAGCCTTTTATTCATTTAAAAATTGTTTTAAACATTGTTTAAAGCCAAAATAATAAAAATATATTGCAGGGTTAAAAACATGGGGAAATAAGATCTATGAAAACAATAGAACGAAGACCAAATGAGGAAATGGAAGTATATTATTGTCAACCTCTTACATTAATGTAAGACACATAATACTGTCTCATAATAATGTAAGTGATATAATACTGTCTACAAATAGAGAGAGATAAGATACAGGTGCATATAACAAAATCTAGAGAAATTATTTTTTAAAAAATCAAATAGGTATAAACAAATAAGATAAAGATTTAAAAGAATGCTTTAAAAATACCCAATTCGGTCGGGCGTGGTGGCTCATGCCTGTAATCCCAGCACTTTGGGAGGCCAAGGTGGGTGGATCACAAGGTCAGGAGATCAAGACCATCCTGGCTAACATGGTGAAACCCCGTCTCTACTAAAAATACAAAAAAATCAGCGGGGCGTGGTGGCGGGTGCCTGTAGTCCCAGCTACTCAGGAGGCTGAGGCAGGAGAATGGCGTGAACCCGGGAGGCAGAGTTTGCAGTGAGCCGAGATTGCGCCACTGCACTCCAGCCTGGGCAAGAGTGTGAGACTCTGTCTCAAAAAAAAAAAAAAAAAAAATACCCAATTCAACCCAAATAAGGCAAGAAAAGACGGGAGAAAGGATCCAAGAACAAATGTGACAAATAAAAACCAAAAAATTAAAAGGGCTTAACTCAGCAAAGGACATGAACAGACATTTTTCAAAAGAAGACATACAAATGGCCAAAAAGCACAAGAAAAAATGATCAACATCTTTAATCAGGGAAATGCAAATTAAAACCACAATGAAGTATCATTTTACAACAGTCCGAATGGCTGTTACTAAAAAGTCTAAAAATAGAAGATGTTGGTGAGGATGCAAAGAGAAGGAAACACATATGCTGTTGGTGGGAATGTAAATTAATACAACTTATATGAAAAACAGTATGGAGATTTCTCAAAGAACTAAAAATAGAACTATCATTCAATGTAGCAATCCCGCTACTTGGTATATCTACCCAGAGGAAAAGAAACAATTATATAAAAAAGATACCTCCACTCATATGCTTATCACAGAACTATTCACAATAGTAAAGATGTGGAAACAACATACATGTCCATTATTGGAAGACTGGATTAAAAATGTGGTGTATATACCATGGAATACTACTCAGTCATAAAAAAGAATAAAATCAGGGCCGGGTATGGTGACTCATGCCTGTAATCCCAACACTTTGAAAGGCTGAGGTGGAAGGATTGCCTGAGGCAAGGAGTTCATGACCATCCTGGGCAACATAGTGAGACTCAGTCTCTAGAAAAAAAATTAAAAATTAAAAATTAGCTAAGCGTGGTTGCACATTACCTATAGTCCTGGCTACCTGGGAGGCTGAGATGGGAAAGCCCCTTGAGCCTAGGACTTGAGGCTGCAGTCAGCTATGATTATGCCATTGCTTTCTTGTCTGGGCAACAGAGCAAGACTCTGTCTTCAAAAATAAAAAGTAAAATAAAATAAGAACAAAATCATGTCTTTTCTAGCAACGTGTATGAAACAAGAGGCCATTATCTTAAGTGAAATAGCTCAGAAACAGAAAGTCAAATACTGTATATCATCACTTATAAATGGGAGTTAAAACACATGGACATAGAGAGTGGAATAAAAGATATCACAGACTTGGAAGGGCAGGAGGGGGGTGAGGGATGAGAATTACATAGTGGGTATAATGTACACTATTTGGGTGATGATTACACTAAAAACCCAGATTTCACCACCACACATATATCCATGGATCCAAATCGCACTCACACTCACTAGATTTATACAAATACAAATGAAATAAAATTAAAAGACTGTATTTAATTAGATGAATAATTACATTAAGTGAAATGGTCTAAACACTCTAATTAATAGAGATTGTCACACTAGATAAAATTGTGAGACTCAATAATATGTTTTTTATGTGAAATGTAAGTATGAAGACAGATTGGTTAAAAGGGTGGACACTTTTATCATGCAAACACTAATGAAAAGAAAGCTGGGTGGTTTCAGCTACAAAATATAAAGAACCTGGGTTTATCACTAGTCCTCACAACAAGAAAAATGCTGAGGAAATGGAAAACCAATGACTTTTCTTAGGTCCATCTGAGAATTTAGGTCACAGGGCAAACAATCACATTAAAATTATTATTATTTTTTTTTTCTGGAGAGACAGGTGAATATAGAGAATGGCAGTTGAGATTGGCTTATCTGAAGGAGAAACCACCAGGAAAATCAAAGTAGTAACTTCAGTGAATTGCTGGAGAATGAATATGCACTAGCCTGGGAGTTAAAAAAGTCCCAGGAGCCCCAACTTAGAGGAGTCCCCACACTTTTAAGAATTTTACCTCCAAGAACTCCAAGACAGTCTTTATGGTGAACATTAGAGAAAACCCCCTTCGGTTGCAGTAACAGTTTTGAAATACACCAAGGGTGTTATGGTCTCCCTAACAAAAACTTGCCTTTTCAGGGAAAATGCTTCAACAAAGCCTTCTCTGACCTAGGGGAAAAGCAGACACTTACCTCTGGCCGTATCATCTGTCCTGTCTCCTTTGAAAGAGAAAGGAAAAAACTGCTAAGAAGCAATTCTGGTCACAGGCCAGAACTTTAGCCTTATTTTAAAAATAGGATGTTACCAACATTCATGGGCTTCCATATAGTAAGAGTGGATTAAAACTGAGAGAGCAGCAAGCCACAGGCTCTGTTTAGGAAACAGTTCTCAGGGAATCCCAGACAAGACAGGGAAGAAACAACATCACAAGTCAACTAGAGAAAACTAAAACCTGTGGCACTTACAGCTACAGCAAATACTAAACAAAACCCAGCTCATAGTCAGATTAACATAAAACCGCACACTAAAAGCTTACTATCTCAGTTCCTATTACTTGACAAGTCCAGCTTTCAACAAAAAAATGACAAGGTCATGACAAAAGAAAAACAAGAAAAATCACCATCTAAAAAAACAAAGTGAGCATTAGAAACAGATTGACATATAACAGATTTTTTAATTATCAGATAGGAAAGTTAAAATAATTATGATTAATATTTTAGGGCCCTTAATGGAAAAAGTAGACAACATACAAGAAAATATGCGTAATGCAAGAAAAGAGATGGGAAAAAGAACCAAAAGAAAATGATAGAAATCAAAACACTGACAGAAATGAGTTCCCCTGACATGACCACAGAAAAAGTCAGCGAGCTTGAAGATATATCAATAGAAGCATCGCAAACTACAATGCAGAGAAAAAAGAAATGAGACAATGTCCAAGAACTGTGATACCATTACAAAAGGTGTAATCAACATGTAATGAGAATGCCAGAAAAAGAGCAAACAAAGGAAAGAGAAGAAATATTTAAAGTAATAATGGCTGAGAATTTCCCAAATCTAGCAAGAAATACCAAATCAAAAGTCAAGGAAGCTCAGAGAACACCAGAGAGGATAAAAACCAAATATATATGTGTGTGTGTGTATATATATATATCTAGGCATATCATAACTGCAAAAAAACAAAGAGAAATAGAGTATCTTGAAAGAAGCTTGTCAGAAAACAAGCAAGCCAAAAGAGAACTGCATGAAATATTTAAAAGTATTAAAAGAAAAACACCCAACAAACTAAAATTTTATATACAACAAAATTATCCCCCCTGCAAAAATAAAAATAAAAACTTTCTAAAGCAAATAAAACTGAGGGAATGTGTTGCCAGGAGACCTGCCTGGCAAGAAATGCTGAAATAAATTCTTCAGTGAGAAGGAAAATTATATAGGTCAAAAACTCGGGAAACGGAAACAACAACCATAAAAAAAAAACAGAATAAACAAGGATAAAATAAAGTTGTTTTTATTCTTAACTGATTTAATATATAACTGTTCAAAGTGATAACAGACACGAAACAACATATGGGTGATTATAGTATATGGATAAGTGAAAAGAAGGACAGCTATGTTATAAGAGGTGGAATGGAGATGTTGAAAATACTCTGTTACAAAGTACATGAACTGTCTGTGAAGCAGCATACCGTTATTTAAAAGTGAATTTAAATTAGCTACTAATGTATATCCCAAACTTTAGGGCAACCACTGAAAATTTTTTCCAATAAGTTTTTTGGTTAAGACAGGAGAAAAAATAGAATATTAAATGCTTAATGAAAATCAGAGAAGGCAAGAATAGAGAGGAAGATGAAGAATAAAATATAACTGCAAAAAATAGAAAACTGATACATATATCACAGATATTAATTCTACCATATCAATAATTATTTGCAATGTAAATAGTCTAAATATACTAATTAAAATACAAAGAGTGACACAGTGGATAAAAAATAAGACCTGACTATATGTTGTCTGTAAGAAACTCACTTTTAAGTATAAAGTCACAGGTAGATCAAAAGTAAAGGGATGGATAAGTGTATATCATGCCAACACCAATCAAAAGAAAGTTGTAGTAGGTATATTAATCTCAGAGAGAACAAAGAACATTATCAGGAATAAGGAAGACATTATGTAATGATAAAGGGGTCAATTCTCCAAGAAAACATAATAATCCTTAACAAGTAAGTACCCTACAAAAGAACAACAAAATTCACCAGACATGACTAATAATGCAAGGGGAAATAAAGCCATTATTAGAGATGGAGACTATACACCTCCCTCTATCAGTAATTCACAGATCCAACTGGCAGAAAATCAGCAAGGACATAGCTGAAGTGAAAAACACCATCAATCTGCTAAAAAGACTTAATTGATATTTACTGATTACTTCAGAGTACACATTCTCTTCACTATCACATAAAACATTTACTAAGATAGACCATGGATGGGACCATAAACACACAGTAACAAAATTCAAAAAACAGAAATTAAACTGTGCCCCCAGATCACAACAAAATTAAATTTAGAAAATATCTGGAGATTAAATAGCATACTTCTAAATAAAAAATAGATCAGAGAAGTATCAAGATAAATTTTAAATATTTTTAACTAATAAAAGTAAAACTACAATTTATCAAAATGTGTGGGATGCAGGAAAAGCAGTGCTTAGAGGAAAATGTATAGTATTGAATGTAACATTAGGAAAGAGGAAAGTTCTCAAATCAATAATCTTAGGAAACTAGAGAAAGAAGGGCAATATAAACCTAAAGCAAGCCAAATAAAGAAAATAGAGCAGTCCCCCTTATCTGTAAGGTGTATTTTCCACGATCCCCAGTGGATGCCTGAAACTGCAGACAGTAGCAAATCCAACTACTATGAATTGGAACACACGTTTGTTCATGTCTTCTACCCACAAATTTAATGCCTTTCCATCTTAACTGGACATTTATCACACATTGTGGCCCAACTTTTGTAGTTCAGCAAAACTAGCATGACTTTTTCTTTCCCATTTTAAGAATAGAAGATTCATTCTTAGCAACCTCAGTTTATGTTTTTTTTCTTTCCTTGTTGAGAGCTTTCACCTTAAAGGCAGGCTAGATGTAGTGGCATAGGTCTGTAATTCCAGCACTTTGGGAGGCCAAGGCAGGCAGACTGCTGGAGCCCAGGAAATAGAGACCAGCCTAGGCAATACAGCAAAACCCTGTTTCTAAAAAAAAAAAAAAACAAAAAACAAACCAGAAAAATTATCTGGGCATGGTGGCACACAACTGTAGTCCCAGCTACTTGAGGGGCTGAGGTGGAAGGACTGCTTGAGCCTGGGAGGTTGAGGCTGCAGTGAGCTGTGATTTGCACCACTGCACTCTAGCCTAGGCAACAGAGCAAGGTTCGGTCTCAAAAAAAAAAAAAAAAAAAAAGCAGAAAGCAGATGATGAAAAAACAGACGATTGTCCAGAAAACAAACAAACAACAGAGAATCAAGGAGTACTTCCAGAAATAAGGGGGAATCTATCACAATAAAAAAGTGGTCAATTAATAAAGAAGGCATAACCATCCTAAATGTACATGGACCCAATAATAGAGCTACAAAACATATGATGCAAAAACTACCACAACCAAAAGGAGACAGAATCAAATTCAGAATTATTATTGGATATTTCAACTGTTTTATCAGTAATTGCTGAAACTAGAGAACAGGAAATTGAGAAATAACACTATCAACTAACTTGAACTAATGGACAATTAATGAACACTATATCTAAGAGCAGATGATTATATACTCTTTTCAAAATCCTCATGTAGTAAGACTATAAAATGGACCAAAATCATGTTTCCATAAATTTAAAAGGATCGAAATAACAAAGAAAATACTCTAACAACAATAGAATTAAACTATAAATCAATGAAAACAATTTCTAGAAAATATGCAAATATTTAGAAAGAGCATATTTCTAAATAAACCATGGGTCAAAGAAGTCACAAGAGAAATTAGAATATATATTTTAATTGATTGAAAATTAAAACATATCAAAAATTTCAGTCAGCAAAGGCAGTGCTGGGAGGTTAATTATGGTTTTAAACACTTACAGAAAGAGCAGAAAGATCTAAAACACATAATCTAGATTTCATCTTGAGAAGCTAAAAATCGATCCCCAAGTAAGCAGAAGAAAAGAAATAAACATAAAAGCTGAAAGTAATGAACTGGCAAGGAAAAAACAACAGAGAAAAATCAATGAAGCCAAAGGCAATTTGTTGAAAAGATCAATAAAATGAAGAAACATTTACAGGTAGCACTGAAAGGTGGTGGGGTGGGGCAGGGAGGACCATGGAGATAAGACACAAAATTTTCATACCAGGAATGAAAGACAGCAAATTATCTGCAGATCTTACAAATATTAAAAAAGAAATGCTATAAACAACCACAATTGATTCTTTTTTTTTCCCCGTGAGACAGAGTCTCACTCTGTTTACCAGGCAGGAGCGCAGTGGCGCTATCTCTGCTCACTGCAACCTCCACCTCCTGGGTTCCAGCAATTCTCCTGCTTCAGCCTCCTGAGTAACTGGGATTACAGGCGCCTGCTACTGCACCCAGCTAATTTTTGTATTTTTAGTAGAGACAGGGTTTCACCATGTTGTCTAGGCTGGTCTCGAACTCCCTACCTCAGGTGATCCGCCTGCCTCAGCCTCCCAAAGTGCTGGGATTACAGGTGTGAGCCACCATGTCCAGCCCACAATTGACTCTTTTAACAACACAGGAAATTAGGAGTGCCAATCCCCCTTGCAGTCAAAAATCCATTTATAACTTTTTACTTCCCCGAAACTTAATTGCTAACTACTTACTGTTGACTGAAAGTCTTAACCATGGATTAATACATATTTCATACGTTATATGTATTATATACTGCATTCTTACAACAAAGTAAGCTAGAGAAAAGAAAATGTTAAGAAAATTGTAAAGAGGGAAAAAACGTTACATTTCCAAAAAAGTCAAATCTAAAATTAAGCCATATGGTCACCAGGTCACCATTCTAACACTACTGAAGAAAGCTGCATACGCTGCAGGTATACTTGGTAAATAATTAAGCTTATCTTGTTTTTTAAAAATAGAAATAATTTTTAAATTTAAAATGTTCAACTTAATTCAAAATATTCTGCCATCCATAGCCTTCCTCATCCTGCTTGTCATCCACAAAAACCTTTACAATTTTTGTTTCTTCATTGAAATCTTCAGCTACAGTTCTGTATAACTTTTATTTTCTCAGAGTATTAATTTGAACCTTCTGTATCTACTGGCAACAACCTGACGTATAATCTGCCTTAAACTTTAAGGTCTATAATGATTTTAGAATAGAATTACACTGATTCTATGACTCAAATCATATCTGAACATACATAGCTTCACTTAATGAAACAATAAGGAGTTGTGTCAAGTTCTTGACAGTGGTTCTGTTGAGATATAATTCACATACCATGTATGTGAATTTACATTACTCACCCATGTAAACTGTATAGTTCAATGGTTTTCAGTAATACATTGATGGTTGTTGAACAACCATCAACATAGTCAACTTTAGAACATTTCTAACACTCTCAAAAGAAACCTTATACCCCTTTTAGCAGTCACTGGCCATTTGTCCCCAGTCCCCCAACTCTAGACAACCACTAGTCAGCCTTCTATGCCTACAGATTTATCTATTCAAACTCTTCATATTAATGGAATCATAATATGTGGTGGTTTTTACTAACTGGCTTTTTCACTTACCATAATGTTTTCAAGGTTCATCCAAGTTGTAGCATAAGTACTTTATTCACTTTTTGTGGCTGAAAATAGTTCATTGTATAGATAAATTACATTTCATTTATCCATCAATAAATGAACATTTGAGTTGTTTTCATCTTTTGGCTATTATGAATAATGCTGCTGTGAACATTCATGTACAGGCTTTTCTATGAATATGCATTTTAATTTCTTTGGGGTATATATCTAGGGATGGAATTGCTGGGGTACATGGTAACTTGGCATTTAACCTTTCAAGGAACTGCCTATCTATTTTCTAACGTGGCCACATCACTTTACATTCACCCAGCAGTGTATGAAAGTTCCCATTTTTCCACATCCTCATCAGCGCTTGGTACTGTCTTTTTTATTACAGCCACCCTAGTAGATGCGAAATGTCACCTCACTGTGGTCTTGATTTGCATTTCCTTGATGGTTAATAATGTTTTTGTGTGCTTATTGACCACTGACAGTGTATAGAAATACAAATGATTTTTATATATTGATCTAGTATCCCAAATCTTTGCTGAATTATTGGCTGAAATAATTTTTAGTGGATCCCTTAGGATCATCTATATACAATATAAGATGATGTCATCTCCAAATAGAGATAGTTTAACTTCTTCCTTTCCACTGTGGATGTCTTGTGTTTCTTTTTCTTGCCTAACTGCTCTAGCTCCAGCCTCTGTGCAATGTTGAATGAAGCAGAGACAGCCCATAATCTCCTCTTGTTACTCATCTTAGAGGGAAAGCATCCTATCTTTCGCTACTAAGTATGGTATTACCTGTGAGTTTTTTCTACATCTTCTTTTTCAGGTTGAAGAAGTTCTCCTTTTCCTTTTTTTTTTTTTTTTTTTTTTTTTTGGAGATGGAGTCTCGCTCTGTTGCCCAGGCTGGAGGGCAATGGCACAATCTCAGCTCACTGCAATCTCTGCCTCCCAGATTCAAGTGACTCTCCTGCCTCAGCCTCCCAAGTAGTTGGGATTACACGCACCCACCACCATGCCCGACTAATTTTTGTATTTTTAGTAGAGATGGAGTTTCACCATGTTGGCCAGGCTGGTCTCGAACTCTTCACCTCAGGTGATCCACCTGCCTCGGCCTCCCAAAGTCCTGAGATTACAGGCATGAGCCACCTCACCCTGCCAGAAGTTCTTTTATTCCTAGTTTGGTGGCTATTATCATGAAAGGGTGTTCTATTTTTTCAAATGTCAAATTTTTCTGCATCTACTAAGACCATTATGTGGTGTTTGCCCTTTGTTCTACTGATATGCTATATTATAGCAGCCAAATTTTGTATATGAAACCAACCTTGCATTCCTGAGATAAATCTCACTTGGTCATGGTGTATAATCCTTTTTATATGTTGCTTGATTCAATCTGTTAATATTTTGTTTTGGATTTTTGCATCTATTCAGAAAAGATATTGACATATTATTTTCTTGTGATGTCTTTGACTGCTTCTTGATATTTGAAATCATGTTTAACCTAAAATCTTAAACTGTCAAAAGTCCAGAAAACTGCTATGAGCCTTAGGAGTTTATATATGTATGACTGGTGCTGCATATATTCATATTTGTTCCAAGAAAATAATATTTTAAGGCTAGCCTTGAGAACAATAAAAGTATGCATAAAAATTGAAATGGTCAACATTGAATATGTATGCCTAAAGGTCATAATTTAGGGGTAAATAAAAACAATGTACATATCAGTTATGAGAGATCACATAGAGAATCCTAAACAGCAAGATTTAGAAACTAAGATTACATAAAAAGAATCTGAAATGTCTTAATATTTTATTGGTTCTACTTTAGCAGAGGTAGAATGCTTTCAATTTCTTTAAAATTTATTTTATGGAAACAGAGTTTTAGTTTACCGTTGTAAAAGTAGTAAAATTACTATAGATAATACATTTTGCATGCTTTAATGCATCATGAGAAAACACTACAGTGCATCCAGAGGCATATATTTTTTAAAAAATCAAAATCAGAGAGCCCCTTAATGTCAAAAAAAAATGCTTACTGAAGTAGAAATCCAGTGGGGGGAATTAATATTTAATGTAAGTGAAGACAGTGATTCTGTTAATAGTCAGAATAAACACTGAAAGAGGAAATTAGGCAAATTTGGGACAACAGAATTACCTAAAAATAATACACCTACTCACAAGGAAGAATTTTGATAAACCATACATCATTAGATTTATTGTTTCTGCTTAAACAGCACATAGAGGGTTACTTCAAAAAATTTAACCCCCAGCGCTGCATATGTGCTTATCTACTAAGCATATTTGGAAAAATAAAACAAATCTGAAAGGTTTTGTAAAATCATCTTCCTCTAAATTTCTGTAGCAGTTCTACCCCCAGCTGAGATGGTCTTGAGCTTCCTCCTTCTCCCAGCTGCTTCTCCTGCATTTGGCTTTCATCAGGTGCAGAGCAGGAACTCCACATCCTGTTGCCTTACTCTGATTAGGAGGAGTCAAATTCTACAAATTGGCAGGTTTCTGCCTGTAGTGATTCTACTTGATGAATCATTTGCTTTTAAGTATTTGAAAAGGGCCATTAGTGAAGGAGCAGCTCAGCTTGTTGCTATTTTCCGGTCTATTTATAACCAGCCTCTCTAAGGGGCCAAATGCTGATCATCTTTATCTACTGGAACCTAAAAGTTAGGAATGAAACGAAGAATGGATAGTCACCTAATTCTGAAATAAAAAACAGCAGAGATCAACAGATGAGACACTAGTTGTAGTGGTCTCTAGACCCTTAAGATAGTCGATTAACAGACTCAGAGATCTAGGTGCCTTTTTCCTAATAATAAAGAGACATAAAATGAGTGATTAAAGGCTTAGTCCAAAAACTTAGGAATTCAATCACTAGAAACAATAAATTCATAAGTAAAGATACAAGGTGGAAAAAAAGCCAAAAATTAATATAAGTAAAATATTTGTGGCTCTCTTAGTCTCCAGGTCTTGTGTTAACCTCAGTTCCTAAAACTCTAATCCCAGTTTTGCAAGTGGGCAGCATCTCAGACAGGTAAAACATAGCAGTCATATCCACTAACGACAGCATTCCAAGTTCCCGTCCCCACCCATCTGTGGAAATGACTCTCCACCACACCACACACCCTGCACTCCCGGGCTCCAATCACTCTGTAAGGCGATACTAACAATGCATGCACCACCCAGCTGGTGGGGTGGCAAGGAGCCAGGCTTCCTCAGCTGGATAGTCTTGATTTAGAGGTTGTGAAATGGCAGTCTCATTAAGACTTGGCCACTGTCTCTTTCTCAACATCATTAAATTGCTAACAAAGCAGGCCCAACATCAAATGGCCTTTGTGTAATCCTAGTAAGCCAAAGGATGAGAAAAGCTGGACTTGAGGATGAGGGAATGCTTTTCACTGAAGCCTGAGTTTTATAGCCTGACAGGCTGCCTAAGCCTAACAAGGCAACAGGGTATGGAAAGACGACACAGGCAACTCTTATAAGCTGTACCAAAAGTAGAAGATGCAAAACCAGAAGGACAGAGAACAGGGTCTAAAAAACCAAAGTGGAGCGAAATCTAAAGAAAATCTCATAGGAGGGTAAAGAAAAATTTAAAGCAAATATATCAGCCAGGGTAGGAAGGGCAAACCTTCAAGGTACTAATTGTAAATGGGTGGATATAGGATACACACATAGAAGCAGTAGCTCTTAATCCCTAAGTGGCATAAAACCCATGCTCTGAAAGACAAGTGACAATTTTGTGGCACTTTTCTGGTATTCTTTTGCATTTGTGAGATTCATGAGATTAAGAGCACTAAGTGATGCTACACAATATTTAAAATAACACTGGAATTCAATGATTTTTAAAATTCAAATTTTAAAAGAAAAGGAGTGGGAAATATCAGAAATGAGATCACCTGTTAAATCTGCTCGTGATAATACACGTTATGAAATAAAAACCACCACATTTAACAGTACAAAACTGAACTTAGCTGCACAAGATTTGTTACTATCTATACCCAAGGTTCTAGTGCACAGAATTTTAGACTACTAAAATCTGTATTTTTGAATTTCATTCTATTGACTGCATATTTGATGAAACAGGAAAAGAGCATTCCCAAAACAGCAAAGATTTTACTTTATATGTAAAACACAATTGGAAATCAGTTAATTAGAAAGCACCTCAGCCAATAATACTGAACATTTAGAACACACACAGAGAACTTCCAAAACTCCAATAAGCCCTCTGTCTGAGGAATAATAAAAACTGTTCAGGCATGTGTCTTTTAAGAATTGTGTGTTAAATCTAAATTTATGTAATTAGAGGGTTCTTTAAATTATTTATAATTTCCTCTCTAATTTATTTCATTAAATATACAGATCCTGGAACTTCTTGGCAAATAATGTCAGCTAATATTGATGTAGGACCTAGAATCTAGGTAAATGTTCATCAAACCGTGTTTCCAGAGATGTTCTGGGCATTTTTCAAATAGCTTGCTTGAATTTCATTTTACACTATAGGAAAACTATATTCAAATTCACATGTAAATGACACTGACTTTTAAAACACTAGTAATTACCTAGATATGTACTGTCAAATTAAACTTATTTATAGTTTGACTTTAGAATAAAGCTTCCCCTGCCATCTTTACATATACTCGAACCTCTTTCATTAATGACGATGGCCATAAGCTACAAAAGGACAGGACTTGTGTCTCTTCCTCATGACAACTATGGGTTGGATAAACTGTTCTGTGCCATAATTTTCAGAATTCAAAACCTAAGAAAACTTGTTTGAAACAGATGAAACCTGAGGAGTCTTGGCACAAGCAAAGGTGAGACCCTCGTCAGGGGCCCTTCTGCAGCCCAAGTGGACAGCGTTCCACGGAGGGCAGAGATGTGACACACAGGAGCATGTGCACTCCAAGAACTAAACACAAAATACAAAGGTCTCTCTAAAATAACTGTATTTGAAATGTTCAAAGAGGTACAAGAAGGAAGTAAAGTCACAGGCAAGAAAAAGTAGATTTGAAGTAAGCACTAAACAGAATTTTCATATATTTAGTAAAATGGTCATAAAAATTATCACCAAATGGATAAGGTGAGTAGTGACACCATGCTCTAAAAGACAGAGATGAGAACATCATCCAAAATGCTGCACAAAAACCAAAAAGTTAAAAATAGATGAAAGAGAATCTTAAAGATACGGAAGAGAGGCTGAGATGCTCCAAAATGTGCCTAATAAAGGTTACATAGGAAAGAAATAGATAATATGTGAGTGAAGCAAGGAGATATGGTTGAGAATTTTCAATAATCAAAGAAAACCACAAATTCTCAGGTTAAAAGACAAGATTAACCCACATCCGGATATACTGTAATACAACTGAGGAACATAATCAGGGAGAATTGATTTTCACTTTCTAATGATCAAAAAAAGAAAAGAAATTGAGGAGAAAAGAATCTTGAAAGAGTAACCATTACACCAATAGCAAAAATAGATCATAAGAGATAATAGGATATTTTCATATTGCCAAGAGAAAATTACTGCCAATTTAGAATTTTGTAACTAGCCAAAATACTATTCGAAAGTAAAAGCAAAATAGAGATTTTTTTCAGACAAGACAGAGAGTTGATAACACACACACCTTCACAGAAACAATCATCAAAGGACAGACTTTATCAAGAAGGAAGATGAACTCAAAATGCAGGAGCAAGACGGCAGAAATAACAGGGAGTAAAGAAACTGGTGGACATACGGATACATCTAAAGAATTACCAGCCTTATTTAAAAATAACATAAATAACAATGATTAATTTGAAAGAAAGGCAAACAAGAGAGAATGAAATTACTGGAAAGCAATAAATGGAAACATGGGAAGTAGCAGTTCAGAGTTAAAGTGTTCTCAGTAGGCAGTGAGAACTATTAATTAGATTTAGACTTCATCAAGTATGTATGTTAAAGTTAACTATAAAAGCAAAAAGAATACAAAGAGAAAGTATAAATTTGTAACCAACAGCCATGGAAAAGGAAATGAAGAAAATTCAATCAGACTAGCCAAAAGCAAGAAAGAAAAGAGAAGCAAAGAAAAAGGACAAAACATAAATTAACAAGATAGAACTCATCTCCTTTATATCAATAACAGCAATAAGTGCATTATTACCCATAAAAGGGAAAGACAATAACTCCTAAGTTAAAAAAAATACCGAATTATCACTCAAATACACTGAAAGCAAGAAGGACAATTAATTGAAAATATTAGTAGAAAAAGAAATCCCAGGCAACTAGTTACAAAAAGAAAGTTGATTTAGCATTAATCCTTTTTTCTTTTAAATTCTAATACTAGTAAGAATAAAAAAGCATACCACATACTAGTAAAAGTATCCACCAAAAGGATATTATAATCATATAACAAGGAGAAATAGGTAAAACTATAATGACAGTGAGAGATTTTGATACTTTGTAGGAATATTACAGTCTTCAATGCAATCATTTAGAAAAAGATACTAAAATAAATGAGCCTAACATTCAATAGAAGGAACAGAAGCAAACAAATCAAAGAAAGATGACATTAAAGTTGATTTTTATTTTTATTTTGTAAAGACATCGAATTTGTTTCCATTTGTATTCACATGTTGTTAATGCCATTAAGGGCTTATATATTATTAAATGTACTGGAATAATTCAAAAACCAAAACTATTAGTTCTGTAAATCTGATGGTGGGGTGTGTGTGTGTGTGTGTGTGTCTGTGTGTTTTGGTAAATATTAAGTGCCTATTAAATGGTCAGGATAAAATGTTCATGTCAAGAAAATAAATATTTAGAACCAATACACATGCACACACACACGCACACATACATCCACAGTGGAAGATTTCTCCTTGTAATTGAAAAAAAATCAAATCAAGCATTCACTTAACATTATACAGCTATTATTATCCAAGTAAATTAAACTAACATACTGCATGAGTAATAAAAAGAAAGTATTTCCTAACACTTGTACCTTAACCTTTGGGTCTATAAATGAATGAATAAAGATGTATATACCAAGTAGCCAGCTGCTAAGTCAGTATGTTCTGCAGCAATCTGAATACATGCTTCAAGCTCAACTCAGTATGTACAGAATACAAAATGGAAACAAAGAGGGCAAGTTCTTTCTTAATCCTAAAAAAACTACATAGGAAATTGGCTGAATAATCAGCTCTGTAAATCAGATTATTCTACCAGTCACATGGTAAATTATCACGTCTCCCTTTCTCTAAGATGTTACAACTTTTTGTTAAAAAAAGATTTTTAACTGCTACATGGCCACATAGTCCTTAGAACTTTTTGACGTTACCAAATAACTTTTTAAATTAATTTTAAGGTTCCTTAGCACATTGTACTCAAATACTCAAGTTTCAGTATTTTTTTTAATGTAAGAGGTTTAATTCTAAGAACAATTAGTTTAGTTCAATAGATATCCACCAAAAACAGTGCTCAAAAGGCAAAGGGAGGTCAAAGGCCACCACCTGGTCCTGGGCCAGAGACCTTCTGGGCTTTCTGGCCATGTGGCTCACTCTTTATCTCAAGGTGTGAAAAGCCTCACAGCTTCTCTCACTTCAAACTCAAAAAGCTCCATCTAGTCTTAGTTCCCAAGCACACACCTTCACTCTCCATTCATGAGGCTCCATTTGTTCTGCTTTCCCAGTCTTCACACAAGTATCTTCAGAATGCATCATGGACTTAATGACGTGGAAAATAAAGATAATAATAACACCAAGTCATGCAGAAAGATCTTTGCAATTTACACGAGACATAAAGAGAAGGGTTAACGCACACACCATTTCTCTTAGCATGATATTCAAAACCACCAGCAGCTGAATCGACATTTTTATTTTCTGCATCACTGGCTATAGACACAAAGTTGTTGTGAATCTCAGTTTTGTAATTTGTACATGTTATCAGAAAAATTGTTTTAATTTTAGCATGAACATTTCCTAAAGTGCTCACAGCCACTCTCAATACTTCCTGGGAATTCCTCCCAGTGCCTGGTTTGGATAATGCTGATGGATACAGAGCAAAGTGAACTTCATAGAACCCAGTGTCTGTGGATGAGGCAGCCAGCTGCCAGAGCAGTAGAGAAGTGGGATGTCAGTGCATATTAATCAAGCCGAAATTGTCTACTTTGTAACTTGACTATTACAGCTTCATTAGTTTATTGAATATTGCCCACGTGAAGACCTTTGTACTAATTCTGAGATGTTACCAAGAAATAGGAAATGAGGTAAATACATTTTCCAAGGAATAACACAGATCATATAAGAAATAATAACATCAAAGAAAACATACCAAAAAATCCCCCAGAAATTATGGAATACATTTTAGCATGCACATAATCAAAAACATAATGGTAAACTAAGAACAGGAACCAGAGAATACAGTTTAAAACAAGATCATTGTGTCTAAATGGCTCCGTGAAGAAGAGGACCCTGGCTGGTGCTCTGGAAGTTGTAGCATTCTGATCTTATGAAGGGAGGGAGAATGAAGTCCTTGGAGAAAAACGTGGAACAGGTGGACAGGGCCAGAGGAAGGAGTGAACACATTTTGAGCAAGGACATTCTCTATGTGAGACTGGCTGTATGGGGAGAACAAGTGAAGGTAATAGGAGAAAAAAGGCAGCCAGATACAGAGAGATTCACAGGTAGAAAGCTCTGCAACCCGGGCTTAATTAATAATATTTTCCTTTCCTTTGAGTTTAGTATGCTCAGAAAGGGGCTAAGGTGATTTTATTTTAAAGCAGGGGATTTCAAAGATTTTTATTTGAATATATAAAATATGCAGAGACGGAGGGAGAAATTCTTGCAAGTCCAGGAGAAAAGTGTTAGGGTTTGGAATAGGAAGAGAAATCAGCAACATAATGATAAGCATATTTGGCAGGAGTGAGAAACAACAGCAGAACTTACTGCTCTATGAACACGGCAGCTAAACGCAAAGAAGATTCTTCCAGAAACAAATGTAAGGAAATAGCAGAGTACAAGACAGTTATTAGAAAACAGGGCAAATAGCATGTAATAATACAGACACATCAAGAAGCCATAAATTTATATTTCATAAAGTTTACGAAGTTTTTATTAAAAATATATTTTAATGGAAAGTAAAAACTTCACAAAATGATCTGCAAAATTTGAACATGTACAGTAGAAGAAAATGGAGGTTTTGTCATATTAATCAAATTGCTTTCTATCATACTACAATATATAAACTTATTGCCACTGCAGAGTCCTTTTCTTCTACACTTTTAGACTCTTACAAAAATTCTAGTGTCTGTAGTTCTTTGAACAAAGGTTTAAAAAAGCTTCAAAACTTTAAAGAAAAACAGAACTCTTGGTGAAAGCTACTATTAAAGGGCCCGCCTTAAAAAATTCTAGCGTGTAAAACAATATCTTACATATTTCAATAAATTCTGATTTAGATCTCCATTTTAGCTTCTTTGAACAAACATCTTTATGTGTAAAATGAATACTTTCATTCATACAAACAGCGTCTCATTCCATTTAGTATAATTCATAAGACTGCTTAGCATATGACACTGATATAGAATCGCCTTATAAGATTAAAAGAAGCACAGACAAGTTCACTTAAGTTAAATATGTTTTAAGTTTCTCTAAGTGAAGAAAAGCTAAACATATTTTTAAACCCTAAATCATTTACCTTCTGCAATTATCTCATCTACCAGAACTCTAAAATCAATTTGACTGGACTTTCATTTATGCTTTATAATAGGAAAAAATGACACATTTCCAAATTTAATTAACCAAAACAAAAATTCTTAGGACACCCCATGTAATTCTGAGCGGACTAAACAATACATCTTAGCCGCTCAGGACAAAAGGTCATTTGGAAGGGATGTGCCTTTAAGGGTTTACAAAGGCTTGATGTTCAGTCTTGTAATAAAAGAGGAAGCACATCTCAGAGAGGAAGGATGCCCACTTTAAATAAGGAAATGGGCTTGCAGGATGCACACATGCTGCTTTCTATTAATGATAAGCACAGTCTACAAAAAGAGCCTCAGAATGCTTTAACTTTCATGTGGAATACCTGCAGAGAATGTCTAACATAAACAAAATGACAAGTAATGTGTCCACTCACCGTTTTATTAAATGATTTATGTGTTCATAATAGAGGCTAGTAAATACTAACGACTATATTCCAGTTAACAGCTGTAATTACTGGTGTGATGATTGTATGCCAGGACCAACGCCAATAATGTTTTGGGAGCAAAGCATACTTTAGGGGTTTATGAGGATAATTATACAAGATAGACGGCTCTGCTGCGTGATTTTTTTTCTTTTTTTTTTTTTAACCAGAGGGAATGAGAAGGCAGAAATTAAGACCTTTACCATACCTTTTTTAAAAAACAGGTTATTATATACAAGAACTGTAAAGCATTTTGTTAAAGTTTAATCTCTTTCAAGACAGTATATCCAATCAAAATCCCAGCAAATATTAATCTAAATTTAATTGTGGACATCACCTTTCGGCTTCTTCCATCTCTGCCTGTGTCTGTGTGTGTCTGTCTCTCACACACATATATTTACACACACACCCTAACCAGATATTTTGCAACTACATTAAAATAAACCATAACCTTTATTTAATTACTCAGCAGGTGACTGTCCAGTTTGTCAACCTGCCCTGTCTCTGACTCCCCTCAAATTCCTTCTCACCACCTATCAGTAATCCTTGGGGCATTCTGCTATTTCTTAACACCTCAACTAAGAGATATGGAAAGCAGATAAATTATCTACCTGGCAAAAATTTACTGCAAATTGTCCAGGGTATTGGTAATTTCCCAGAATTGTGTCTACATTGACAGGACAGTTTTGCCAACTGCGCCTGCAGTCCAGCCCAACCTCTCCTCCCAGTATAAGCGGCAAACTTAAAAAGCCTGGAAACACTTTGCTCATTTTACAAGACTTGTGTCAGGCATCGCTTCTATTATGAAATAATCTTGAATTGTGTTCTGGAGGGATCTGGGGCCAACCCCATGCTGGATCACATAAGTCTTACTAAGTGTATGCTTGGATTCCACGTGTCACCCCAAAAGAAAAGCTTATTTTTAACAAATTTATCTAAAATTTTGACATCAAAATATTCCAAAGAAATATTTTGAAGAAGGCACTTTAATTGAAATATAAATTTAAATTTCGTGTCATTTTGAATTATATATTGGGGCGTACAGGAGCAGCATGTAATACTATCTTCTGTGCTAGGGGCCTCCTAAGGATTTTACTCAGGTCCTGGTCAAACCTCTACAATAAAAACAGACAGCAGGCACTACATTCCACTTGTGAACTGCCTTTCTCCCAGTGCTATGAAGACAGTCCAGAGAAGAGGGCAGGTTGGAGGAGGAGGGAAGCAGGTGCCCACACAGAGATCAACACGCAGCCCATGTGGTTGCCACAGCATGCTCTGCACAGCCAGACAGATCCATCACTGCTGGTTACTGTCCATCTCATCCACAACAGTCTGTGTGTTTGGTCTTTGCAAGATCATTTTGAAATTAAAAGTGGACAAAGATAATATATGCCCACATCTTCTTAAAGTATGTGTAGGGGTGGTGCATGGGAACATCTGTGTCAAATTTGTGATGCTGGGGAGCCAAGAAAAAGATAACGGAGGCAAACCTGAATCTGGTGGTTGTAAAGCACCTGAAGGATATTTTGCTGTTCTTTCTTCAGCATCTGCAAATTTGTAGGACGAGGTTAAGAGGGGGCACACAACTTCCAATGTTGTCCCAACTTCTATTTTACATGGACCTTGCTCCCTACATAAAATGCACATAAAACCCTTTCTTATTTAAATTTCCCAAGGATTTGCAGCAGTTTGTACAACACACTTGGCCACAGTAAGTCTCAGGGCTCTAAATAACCTCTGGGGATGAATGACATGTGCACACAGAAGAATTTATAAGACTCACTTGATAACAGTTCCTTTGGAACTATTACTTTCTGAGGGTGGAGGTAATAGTTTTTTTTTTATGTAGTACAGTTGACAAACTATGCATTGGCTCCAAACAAGGCCGTGTGCGTTAGACAAACATAGTAAAACTGTTATAAAGTGGTTCGCTAAATTGTAGATATACTGTAGCTCAAAACGTATTGCTTGGGGACATAGTGATATATAGCATATGTTTCACTAAAATGTGAAAAAGCCTAGAACACAAGTATTATCTTTGTGACTCAACACCAATACAATAACAAGGATTTTCTCCAATTCCTTTTATAAGCAAAATAAGTTATTACTGTATCAACTTTCTCACAGGTAAAGATGATCACATTACTCTCTATACCAGGGTCACAAATTCAAATGCAAGCATGTAGCATAAATACATAAAGCAGGCCAGGTGCAGCTGCGGTAAACTCAAACAATGGTTCTCACACTTTAATGTGCATACAGAAATCGCCCTGTTAAAATGCACATCCTGATGCAGTAGTTCTGGGGTGGAGCCATGGATTTTGAATTTCAAACAAGCTCCTCAGAAAAGCAAAGAACTAGAGAGCTCTTTTCCCTTTCAGCTGTTTTGCCCAGGCTGAGGCCTCCACACAGGAGTGCCACTGGGCTTGGTGCTGGTGATTTCTCAAAAGCTGGAAATTCATTCATTCAATCAGTTTCCCAACCTCTTCTGTGTTCTGCGTATCCTAAACACTAAAGATATAGCAGTTAACCAAACAACTAAAAATGCATGCCCTCACAGAGTTACCTGGATAACAGGAGAGGAAAGACACCCAACAAGATAAATAAGTAAAATGTATAGGCTAGTGTAAGTGCTTAGAGAGAGAGAGAGAGAAAAAAAAAAAATCAAGTCGAAGAGAGTGTGTGTGTCAGGGTGGGGATGGGGATACAATCTGAGATAGGGTGACCAGAGATGGTCTCACTGAAAATGTGATATTTGAGTCCCTGGAAGAAAGTGAAGAAGAAAGCTATGACGACCTCTGCGGAAAGACACAGAAGTAAAAAATAGAGGTAGGAAATCTGGGCTCAGGGCATTCCTTTGGTGCGTGAAACTGAACTGGCCCAGAGGCCAGGCGGCTGAGCAGCAGAGTGACTGTGGGCAAGCCTGACGGATACCTTAGAGCCTAAATGTTTCCTGTACTTTCTTCTGATTTCTAAATGCTAACAACTAAGTTGTAACTTTAGAAAATATTTTAGGCCCATGGTCACCACTTTCTGGCCTCTATAGTTTTAAAAGTTTGAAAATACAATTAACATTTTAGTGAAATGCTTTATGAAAACATTAGCCATGTTTATTACTGCCTAATTTCTCCTAAGTCTTAAACTACATTAAAAATTTATAATTGCATAATCAGAATTTATTATTGAAAATGGGCACACACAAAGATCCATGAAGAACAAGTGTAGAAGTTAGGACCTCTCAATGACCAAAGGGTGGAATAAAATCCCAGCAAAAGACAGTATCCAGTTGCCCATCAACAGTTGCTAGTTCATCATCTGGAAGACATAGACTGTGAACTGTTTTTCTGGTGCTGGTGATAGGTTTGAACTGGAGACATACAGCTATTCCGCAGTCTCTCTGTAATCAATGTCAAACATTTGAAAGGAAAGTAGCCCAGGTCAAGGATGCCTTAAGAGACAATAAATCAAATTTGTCTTTTATCTTCTTATTATGGAATCCTATACAGCGGGAAATCTCAGAGCCAAATCTGCAAGCCTTCTCAGGAAATCTACAGAATTTCATGGATATAATTTGTATGTGTACTAATCTCATTTTTGGTACCATCTTATTTTGCTCCTTATATTTTTCCATTGTCTCGTTTTCCATACCAATATTAAATTTATTTTCTCTTGGCATATTGTATTTATTTGCACAATCCTTAAGTCTCCTTAAATCCTTTTCAAAATGAGATCTGGAATCCATTCATTTATTAAATATTTACTGATGCCTACTACACGACAGGTATTGTTTTAGGTTCTTGGGTATATATCAGAAAACAAAACAAAGATTCCGGCCCTTAGAACGCTTACGAAAATGTAGAGAGGCATAAAATAAAAAGGTAACTTGCTCACAAGGAGTCTGATTTAACCAGTAACCTAACTGGTAGCAGTGGTATCTCCATTCATCATTATAAAACTGCTAATTCACAGCTAGCTAAAATGTCTTCCACAAAGTCACCATTTGGAATACAACCTGTGGTGATAGATACGATACAGTTTCTCTTACTGATTTGCCATGTAACTCACTAATTCCTCCAAGGAGAGGATGCAAAGAAAACTTCTAACACCAATCTGGAACTTCTCAAATTTCATTTTGAAAAATTCTAAATTGAAAGCATAAAATGCAAATAAACATGTAACATGTAGTTAAATTAAGTTATATTATCTTTTCAAAGGAAAAAGTATGTTAAATCTTGCAAACAGTTGAATGAATTATCATGAAGGAAAATGAAGTCTTTGCAAATCAAGTAGTTTCCAATCCCAGATTATTTTAAATTGATACTTCCTTCATTTATAGTTTAAGCCAAACCATATGACCAATGAAATAATAATTGCATAATCACTGAATCAATAATGCAATGATTCATTAACCAATGAATAAAAATTGCTGAAAGATACCACAAACCCAATCATGTGGTTAGGAGTAAAGAAGTCAGCAAGAAGTTTCCAAAGTATCATGTTACACTGCTCTTAAATTAATAAGCTAGAGCAATATTTCCCTTAAACATCTATCATATTAATTGATTGGGAGGGTTCTCAATTATTTTTGACCAAGGGCCTCAGGAAACCCTTCCAGACTTTCTGAAAAAGATGTATACTGAAACTGGTCAGGCATAGGACAAACCTTCGCTTTACCACTGAACCAAATAGTCTTCTCTCTTCTTAAACCTTTTGTAAGTAACTTCCTAAGGAAAAAATTAACAATGTTTGATTTATAAGAATAAATTTATTTCTTAAAAGAATGCTTTCAGGATATAAGAAGGCTTCTGGAAATTAGTGACTTAAGGATTAAACTATCAGCTGTTCACCGCCATTGCTTTTAGTGCCCCTTTTGCCCTGTGATGAGCTTAGATCCTAACAGTACAGAGGAGTCGTTCCTAGACTAAGTTGCACAAAGAATCACCGGAGGTACTTTCTAAAATGCAGATTCTTGGGTTTAACCTCCAGAGAACATGTTTCAGTAGCTCTAAGATGGAGGTGCAGAAACTGTACTTTTCACAATTGCCAAAATGTTTCTAATATGGCCTATTTGTAAATATTTTGGAATAAGATCCGAAGGAGACTGTGTACCAGTCGGGGGGCATGTAAAAGAACCCATGGGGATACTGAAAAAAATATTAAAACTTTCAAAGTCATTGTTATGTCATCCACTTCAATTTTTCAGCCAAATGATTTCTAACACACAAAATATACTGGTACAGGATTAAAGGTATTTAATGACAAATATATACATGCATATGCATATATGTGTGTGTATATAAGGGACACATGTTCAAAAATATTAAATATGTGCACTGATCTTCTATAACAGGGGTCAGCAAACTTCTTCTGCTTAGGGACAAACAGTAAACTATTTTAAACTTTTCAGGCCACATATCATCTCTGTTGTATAATCATCTTTGCTGTTTTTCTTTTACAAACCTTTAAAAATGTAACAACTCCTACTAAAGAAAGATTACATATTGTATTATTCCATCTACATGAAATGTCTAGAATGAGCAAAGCTACAAAGACAAAGTACATTCATGGTTGCCAAGGGCTGGGGGGTAGGAGAGAAAAGAAATGTTAGTGCCAATGGGTATGAGCTTTCTGTTTGGGGGTGATGATAATGTTCTAAAATTCACTGTGATGATAGTTACACAACTCCAGGAATAAACTAAAAACTACTGAATGTTATACTTTAAATAGTTGAACTTATGGTATGTGAATTTTAATGTCAACAAAGCTGTTATTAAAAAAACGTAACATTCCTTTTTACCTCTGGGTTGCATCTGGCTCACAGGCCAACAGTGATCTAGAACAACAGTTCTCAAAGTATGGTCTGGAAGTCCAGAGAGTGCCCGAGACACTTCTGGGGTGTCTGCGAAGTCAAAACTATTATCAAAAAGTACTAACACATCATTTGCCTTTTTTGTTCTTATATTCTCACACGTATACAGTAAAGTTGTCCAGAGCTTACCTGATACGTATTAAAACATACCAAATGCAGAAGCAGATATGAGAAGCCAGCCAATCCTTTTCTGGCCTGGAAGGTAGGCATTGTTCCCAAGGTCAGGCAACCACTTTGAGACCATGAGGAAGAAACCCAGGATGAGGATGGTTGGGGGGAAAAAGCAGCAGCTGCCACCCCTGCTAGCCCTATGGAACTGCTACACCATCTCTAGTCTACCTTCTCTAGCCTTCTTACCACATGAGAAAAAAATGATTTAAGCTGTTTTCGGGCCTCTAACTTATAGCTGAATAAAATTCTTCACACACACAGCATCACACTGCTCCACAATTCATAAACAGAACCCTCCCCCTGAACACTGTCTCGTCTCAGATGGCCTCAAGCCAGGCTACACCATGTGGAGGGAAGGCTTCATTACGAAAAGTGTTAATCATTAACAAAGATGTCAAATTAACTGCTCTCCCCTCATGTGCCAAGTTTTCTCTCCTCGGTACTTTGAATGTTGTGCCTGACCTGCCTAGATGCCCTTCTCTCCATCTCTCAGAGCTCAAAGCTTATCCATTCTTCAAGGCCAACCCAACTCATGAGTCAGCTCCTCAGGATATGTCTTCTTTGATTTTCCAAGGATTCACCACTACACTTCTCCAGCATCTTGTGCCTCAAATGGCACTTACTTTCTATTTGGCATTTGACCTATTTCTGTCTTATCGTTCATTTCTGTATCCCCCATCATACGTACCAAGGGACTTTTCTCCTAAATAAAAGCTCAAATTTGTGTCAATTATATCAATACTATTACCTATGATCAAGTTATTTAGGAAGCAGAAAATAACATAGAACAACAGAGTAAAAGAGTAATTTATTTATTTATATTTATTTATTTATTTTTTGAGATGGAGTCTCGCTCTGTCACCCAGGCTGGAGTGCAATGGTGCGATCTTAATTCACTGCAACCTCTGCCTCCCAGGTTCAAATGATTCTCCCACCTCAGCCTCCTGAGCAGCTAGGATTACAGGTGTGCACCACCGTGCTCGGCTTACTGTTGTATTTTTAGTAAAAACGGGGTTTCACCATGTTAGCCAGGCTGGTCTTGAACTACTGACCTCAAGTGATCCAACCACCTTGGCCTCCTAAAGTGCTGGGATTACAGGTATGAGCCACCGCGCCCAGCCACAAGAGTACTTTAAAATCCTCTCCACAAGTAATCTCATGTCGCAGGGCAGCCTGGCCTGGGGGACTGTCTCAGTCGTCATTTATTGCGCCTCCAAGAATTAGATGACAGTGTTCTCCTTTCACCCAACTTTAATTTAATGTAAGAATTTGTGTGCCTAATGAAAATCAACTCAACCCTAAACTCCCTTTTAAAGTCAATGAAGGAAATCAGGGAGACTTAATTAAATGGTGAAATAAAGCCCTTTTAAGGAGGATTTATGACCCTTCTGTGTAAAGTATTTAAGATAACAAGGTGTTGATAAATTAGGTCTTGGCTGGATAAAGATCTAAACACATCAGTATAACAGATTATGAAGTTGTCTTTCATAAACAGATCTTGGGAATAAACTTAGTTATTGATTCATTAATAGGTTTGCTAACTGGAAAAAAAAAATCGCTGATTTTCAGAGCCTGTTTGTTGGCACCTAGTAATCAATGCTTCCTCCCAGCAAGGTCTGTCTCAGAGATCACTTAGTACATCAGCTGTTCTAGGCTTTAGCAATCCATACAAGGCATATAGAAATTCCTGGCATTACCCATTATCATACTTGTGTGTCCCAAATAAATGGGGCTCCAGGCAAAATGCCAAGAGTGTGTTAAACAGTAAGACCATATATGTTGATTAATGATAATTCTCTTCCTACAAATGTCAGAAAGTAAATATAGGATATACTGAGAATAAGCAGTTATCCTCACAAAGCATATTCTATGGGAAAAATAAACCATAAACAAGATAAAACAAGCTGCAATGAAAGACTTCAGAGCCTATGGCATGGTGATACGTACTGTGAAATCTGCATGGTGAGCAGAATTCTCCAAATTAATGTGGCGTGGCTCACCTTATGCTATCTTGAGCCATAAAACACACTTTCGTAAGGTTTTAAATAAGTACTCACTAGATATCCCAATTTCTACTTCTGTTCTATCTGGAGTTATCTTTTGGAGGCAAAAGGTAATGAGGTAGGAACAACTTGAACTTGTCAGATAAAAGGAGAGAGCCCTTGGTAGCGTCATGATTATAAATGATACCTCTCTAATAAAGGTATCTCCACTTAGGGAGCTGAAGAAATGGTTCAGTCAGGCAAACTGTCTGGTTATCAACACTTCCTATGCTTGGAGCTCTCCTGTGAACTGACAATGCCACTTCAACTTCACCCTCAATGAGAACTGCTTTTTGTACAAGTAAAAGAAGGTGGGAAACAGATAAAAGTCTTAGTGGAGAGTTACGGATGGTCCAAAAGGGAGGTCAACTAGATTAAGTTCCTACACTGTAGAATAAGTCAAAAAACTACACTATGTTGTTGTAACCAGAACCTTCAAATAAACCAACCATTCCCACTGAAGTACGCTGGCTCACACCGCAGGTCCCTCACTAGTCAGCTGTGCATGGGGGTCCTGCTCAGCCTGGACTCCCAGGACAGAGAAGTAGCATCTGACACATGTCCCTCACAACTGGGGAGGGAGTAGCAGGAAAGAAAACTCTGGTTTTGGTAAGTCTGAGTTCAAACAGACAGAGAAGTACGATCCTATCTTGTGCCCAGAACAAGAAACCAAACATCTGTGATGGCATCAATGTCTACGTCAGAGTTCACGTCAAATTATGTCTTTGGGAGGGGAAAATTCTACAAATTATGCTGTAACATAACAAAGCACCTGGATGCTGTGAATAGAAAGAAGTGGTTGCCTGGGATTTGGTTCTGCTGCTCTCTAGTGTTTACAACCACTAAAGCCGCACTGTCCCTCCCACTAAGGTCTCAAAATTGTTGGTAATCTGCACATTGTTTCTAAAGGAGCCTGAAAGGAAGACAGAAAGACAAGGAGTAAATGAAGACAAGAGAGCAGGGGAGAGGGAAGAGCGGCAAAAATAAATAAATAAATACATACATACTGTAAGTAGTACTAGTATAATGGTTGTTTCCAAAGATAAACATTTTAACTACTCCCTGCCACAATATCTCTAGTTTACCTGCCTTGCTACACCATACTTTTAAAGTTAACCTTGAACCTTGAAATAAAGAGGGTAGAGGGGAAAAAGAAAAAAAAAAAAAAAAAAAAAAAAAAAAAAACTAGCTCACCAAAGAGCCCTTATAAATTAAAGCCTGAAGTTGGGTTCGGTCCCTTTTCATTGAAGATCGCCCCCCTTTGCCATCCCCACCTCCTGACACAAAGCTGGTTTTGTCCCAGCCTTGCATCAGCTGCACAGTACAGGGTGTATATGCTGAAAAGCAGCTGTTTGCTGACAGACTGCGAACTGGGACAGCTAGCTAGAGCTAAGTGAAGGGGTTAACCCACATCCCTTCCCCACTGATAAAGTGCTTTGATAAGCAAACTATACTGGTAAAAGCTGGAGAGACTGCCAGAAGAGCCGCGCTCAAGAATGAATGCAGGCTTGTTTTGAGGGAGCTTATGCTTTCACACTGTCGACTTTAGACTTCACTCCTGGTCCCCACCTCCACTGGGCCCACACACTTCAGTGTTCCTTCAGCTAGCAGCAAGACCCATTCTTTGATATGTCAAATCAATATCCTGCTCATACAGAAAAACAAATACATATTTTAAAACACTGCAAAAAAACAGCTCTTCATATAACTTTTCTCAAAAGTATTCTTCCCAATTCAAACTCCTATGAGAAGTAGAGCATTAATTCCTCCTGAAATATGCTCCTCAGATCAGTGACTGCTGAGTGTAACACAAACACATAAATTTTTTCTCCAACTTTTATTAACAAAATGAAATTTGAAGTTAAAAAACATGAGGGTTATTTGGAGTTTCAACTACTGTGCACTCTGGACATACAATTGCTCATTAATGGCAGAAGGCAGGGGCAACATGAATGCGCACTAACCTTAACTAATGTTTTTCTTTGGGAATGTGTCCCTCATTTAGATTTCTGAACTAGAGTGCTTGAATTCCACTAACATACAGCCATGTATCACATAACAGCAGGAATACATTCTGAGAAATGTGTCACTAGGCAATTTCATTGTGCGAACATCGTGGAGTGAATTTACATAAACCTGGATGGTACAGCCTACTATACACCTAGGCTGTATGCTAGAGCCTATTGCTCCTAGGCTCCCAACCTGCCCAGCAGGCTGCTGTACTGAATACTGTAGGCAACTGTGACACAATGGTAAGTATGTGTGTTTATAACAGGAAAAGTACAGTGAAAGTACAGTACAAGAGATGAAAAATGGTACCTCCGTATAAGGCACTTCCCATGAATGGAGCTTGCAGGACTGGAAGTTGCTCTGGGTGAGAGTGAGTGAGTGGTGAGTCGATGCGAAGGCCTAGGACATTAATCCACACTAACATGGACTTTGTGAACTTTATGGACTAATATGGACTTTATGAACACTGCACATTAGGCTACATTAAAGTTACAAAAATATAATTAACCTTAGCTTACCGTAAATTTTTTACTTTATAAACTTTTTAGTATTTTTAATTTTTGATTCCTTTGTGATATTACATAGCTGAAAGTGCAAACACACTACACAGTTAAACAAAAAATATTTTCTTTATATCCTTATTCTATAATTTTTTTTTCTAATTTTTATGAACTTTTTAGACTTTTTTTTGTTAGAAATGAAGACACGAGCACACACATTACCCTAGGCTTACACAGGGTCAGGAACATCAATATCACTGTCTGCTACCTCCACGTCTTCTCCCACTGGAAGGTCTTTGGGGCAGTGATATGCAAGGAGCTGTCGTCTCCTATGATAACACCTTCTTCTGAAATCCCTTCTGAAAGACCTGCCTAAAGCTGTTTTATAGTTAACTTGTAATATAAGCAGAAGTACAGTCTAAAATAATGATGAAAAAGTATAGTATGGTAAGCATATAAACTAGTAGTACAGTCATTTATTATCAAGTATTATGTACGGTACATAACTGTATGTGCTCGACTTCTGTACCACTGGCAGTGCAGTAGGTTTGTTTACACGAGCGTCACAAACACCTGAGTAACATGTTCTGCTATAATATTACGATGGCAACATCACTAGGTGATAGAAACTTTTCAGCACCATTATAATCTTATGGTGCCACTGTATATCCAGTCCTTCGTTGACCAAAATGTGGTTATGCAGCACATAACTGTACTTCCTCTAAGCCCAATGGCTCCTCATTACCTAAGTGAGAGTGCACACCAGACCTCCCTTGTACCTCTCTACAAAGAAGGGAGAGTGGCAAAGGGCAGGTAGGCTGCTACGTCCACAGATGCATTTAAAGTAGGGGCTCAATGCAACACTGGGCCAATAAGAACACTCATCAGTGTTGATCAGCACCAGGTGGTGGGCATATCATAAATTTGGCTTAAACGCTGTGTAATAAAACACAATTTTATGATCGTGCTTTTTAGAGAGAGAATCAGTGACTGTATGAAATTAGAGGCTAGTTACTATCCAGAACATGGGTTAGGAAACAGTTACATGATTTACATGGCTTACTTGCTATCAGAAAGGATGGCTCTTTATAGAAAGCACATTAATAACATTATCTTGGTATTCATTATTCACATGTTCCTTTCCAGCAGCAATGTACATTAATTTTTAAAGTAAAATATATCAGCCTGTAAGAGCTGTAGAGGACTTTATGAAGAGAAAGTAGAGGCGATAGGAGATGATGAGGTTTAGGACGCATTGCCCCAAAATATGGCACACTGACATTTCAGAAAACAGCAGAAGCAGGAAGGTCACTCTCACCTTCTCCTCACCCTTCTCCCCCAAAGCACGTCATAAAACTCTTCTTCCAGAGGTGTCCTCCCAATACCCAGAGGAAAAGAACACCCTTATCTCTGATCGAAGAGATCAAACTCTGTTATCCTGCAATCACACTTGTCTAGACTGTCAATTTCTTCATCAAACACAGCACAAAAATACACAGGTACCCCTGTTTCTTTGGGTCTGCATTTCTGAAGACTGCCGTGTAACTTATAATTGACAGCAAATAAACATCTATGCTTTTCTTTTATTAATCTTTTATTTTAGGGGCCTTAGCAATGAACCTTGTAATAGATGAGAAAGGATATTACTTTTTCTCTCCTACAGAGACAACTTTACTTGCAGAATTCTTGCTCTGTGGTTCTAAGGTAGAAAGCTAACTAATACTCAAAAGGAGATAACATCCATGCACAAATGCATGTAAATATGTATACAAAAATGCACATATGCCGACATATATATAAACAGAATTTCTAATAACTGCAAAACCTGCAGTAAAAGGTGAAAAAAAGATTAGATAAATAAATGCCTAAGGCAGTACTTGTTATATGTATGCCCAAAAAACTGTAATAAATGAAAAAACTGAAATGCAGGAGAATGTGACTATTTCAGTCACCTGGAGAGTGGTGTGTTCACTAATGGACCACAGGTAACGATAATAACACCCATGACATTTATCTCAGACCATTTAATTAAACTATATGGCATGAGACATTTTTTACAGAGCCATTCTGACACCAAGGCCATTTTGACTGGGCTTAAAGAAAACAAACCATTGAACTGTTTCAACATGATCCACTAACATGTGCTAAAGACAGCTGACCTAATCCCTGATCCTCACCCTCCCATCCTGGGCCTGAAGAAGAGGTAGGGAGCAGGCTGAGGTGAGGGTCAAGGGGAGGTGGGGTCACGGGGAGGTGGAGGTCAGGAGTGCAGTAGGGCTCAGGGGTGTCTGCTGAACATACTGCTTGATACATTTTTTAAACATCAATTTTATATCATATGACATTGTAAAAACACATAAATTTGGAAACTCCTAGAAAACTTTCAGGTAAAAATGGTAGAAAGTCTATTACAAATAGCAGCATGGACAGAAGTGGAAATTAAGTAAACAAATACCTTTTTAAAAAGAAGATATGTGTCCAAGAGCACAAGTGACAATGCCACCCACAAATGTGACCATTTCCCACATGCATATGCACATCGACTGGGTAATATTCCATCCCATCCAAGGAAATCACCTTAATGGAAAAGATATCACTTAAAATTTGGGTCAAACACCCTGACCAATAAGTGAGACTTTGGGTCTGAAGGAGATAACCCTGAGATAACTGTGGGAAATCATGACAAAATGACATACAATTTTAGAAAAGGCAGTAAAGAAAAACATTTTAAGTTTGCTTGCCTGAAAGCTACATGAACTTGCATTTATGGGTGTCCCACTGATTGTACTTAACTTTAACAAGCATTGCCTTTAATAGTGAATACCTTAAAGTATTCAACAGTTAAGAAAAAGAAAAGACTATTAAAAATTATCCACAATGGCTAAGGAAATTTCTTGGTCTCTTTTCTTCTCCTAATGCCCAATGGCTGACCCGTCAGTAGGTCTTTTCTGTTCTACTTCCCAATATCTCTCAAATTCACTTCCTCCCAACCCTACCTGAACTCAAACTTGTCCCCACCCCATACCCTAGGCATCCTCCATAGTGTAGCCAGAGTCACCTTTACAGGCTATACACCTCTCTCTAAAGCTTAAAGCAAAATAATTACATGGGAAAACTATTCCAAAACAGATTTATGGGGCTCATCTATTGAGATTCTAATTTTTTAAATTCCAATTTAAAAAGTTGTAGCTTAAAAAAATTTTTTTAAGTTGTAGCTTAGTACCAAGGAACCTGAATTTTCAACATGGAGTCCAGATAATTTTGATGTATGTAGTCTTTAGAACCTATTTTGAGAAGTGCTCTTATTAGATTCCAATCCTTTATCATTTTCAAAACGAATCAAAAACACATGAAATTTAATATTTTTTAAAGACCCAGTAACAACTAACAAAGCCTGCTGATGACTATAATTACTTTCCACTCGGACTCGTTTCCTTAAATTAAGACACTAAATAAATTATGGTATGATTCACAAACACCCTCCAAAATGTTTAGGTAAAGTGAAGACTGACTATGACCTAAATATTCATAATCATCCATATGACACTTTCTATAAGTTCCCTTGGTTCACTAAAGTACTAATAAAGACAGCACTACAGATAGAAAGGCACCTGTGGACTTCTCTGGGGTTCATCAAGTCTCATGAGTCTAAAAGAGTGATGTGAAGACAAAGGGGTCCTGCAGCAAGCAGAAGGCTCCTGCCGTCACTCAACCTCAGCTGGAGGAGGCAGAGATGGTTTGCCCACAGTGACAGCTGTCCTCTGCAGCTAGCTTACATGGCTTCACAAGTCAGACCTCTCTGTTCAAAGCAAGGTTACATCACTGTTGAAAAATCCTTTGTTTTCCTGTCCCTTAACAGGGCTCCTGCAAATCTTTACTATTCAAGCAATCTTGTAGGAAAAGTACTCAAATATACCTCATAAGATCCTAGTTGCTTTCCTGATTTCGTCTCAGCAGTCTCAACACCTTCATAAGCTGGATGGAGCTAGAGAGAAGCAAAGCCAGAGCACTGGGAGCCACAGCGGGCAGAGCCAGCAGCATAGCCCTGTCTCCACAGCTCCCACCTGTCTGACCACACAGCAGCCCCTAGCACAGAAACACTTGGAAGAGGGCCACTACCATATGTTAAGCACTCATTTGGATATTCTGAATTAAATAAAACATATTGTTAACACTAATTTATCTGTTTAAGCTTTTTAAATGTGGCTATTATAAAATTTGAAATTGCAAGTGATACACTATATTTCTACGAGATAGTGCTACCTTGCACTCTCACCTGTGAGATAAAAAATAAACTTGTTTTTGAGCTTCTGCACAGCAAAATAAACTATCAACAGAGTAGACAGACAAGCTTACAGAATGGGAGAAAGTTTTTGCAAACTATACATCTAACAATGGTCTAATATACGACACATATTAGTAACTTAAATCTACAAATTTGTGGAAAAAAAAAAACAACAACCCCATTAAAATGGGCAAAGGACATGAACAAACAGTTTTCAAAAGAAGACATATGTGCGTCCAACAAGCATATGAAAAAAAGCTCAACATCACTGATCATTAGAGAAATGCAAATCAAAATACAGTGAGATACCATCTCACACCAGTCAGAATGGCTATTATTAAAAAGTCAAAATAAAACACGCTGGCAAGGTTGTGGAGAAAAAAGAATGCTTACACACTGCTGGTGGGCATATAAATTAGTTCAAACACTGTGAAAAGCAGTATGGCGATTCCTCAAAGAACTAAAAACAGAACTAACATTCAACCCAGCAATCCCATTACAGGGTATATGCCCAAAGGAATGTAAATAATTCTATCATAAAGACACATGCACGCATATGTTCACTGCAGCACTATTCACAATAGAAGACATGAAATCAACCTAAATGTCCATCAATAGTAGACTGGGTTTTAAAAAATGTGCTATGTAGACACCATGTAATACTATTCAGCCATAAAAAAGAACAAGATCATATTCTTTGTGGGGACATGGATGGAGCTGAAGGCCATTATCCTTAGCAAACTACTGCAAGAACAGAAAAACCAAATACTGCATGTTCTCACTTGAAAGTGCAAGCTATGATGAGAACACATGGACACATAGAGGAAAACAACAGACACTGGGGCTTACCAGAGGGTGGGCAGTGACAGGAGGGAGAAGATCAGGAAAAATAACTAATGGGTACTAGGCTTAATACCTGGATGCTGAAATAATCTGAACAACAAACCCCGTGGTGTGAGTTTACCTATACAACAAACCTGCACATGTACCCCTGAATTTTCAAAAGTTAAAAAAAAAAGCTTTTAAGTACAGCATAGTTTCAAAGTGAATACAGGAAATGCCATTATTAATTGGAACACTTCAAGTGTTTCACGGATAAATATGTCAGTTAATGGTTCCAGGTAGAATTTTATTTATGCCTGGCACTTGTTCAATCTAGAATTTTTTCTTTTCTTTTTTTTTTTTTTTTTTTTCAGGCCTTTGATAACTTCACAATTCGATTAGGAACTATCTCACTTTTTTCAAAGCACTCCAAAAATTAAATGGCACAAAAATCATCCATTCACTAAAGGCTTATACAATGATGAAGAAAAAGAGCCTTTCAGAACTTTGTTTTCACAATTGTTACTAACGTTTTGTAACTGTTATTTCTGTGGTCACTAGTCTATTTAGATTTTCTTCAATCAATTTTAATAATTTACATTTTCCCATAAAATTCATTTCATTATTTTTCCCATATCTTGTATCATGTTAAAAAGTCTTAAATTTAAGGAAAAATCTCCTCTCTAAAAGATATTTCATCTCTCATTTCTTACATTTTTAGGCGTGTATTTCTTCCCTCCTTTATTCTTAATTAGCACTGTCAATCAATAACCATATTTTAAATTCATTAATTATATTGTTTATACATCACTGCTTAATGTTTTTATATTTATTAATTCCTTCCTCTATTTTTTCAGGTTCTTTGTTTTTTCCTGAGAAAGAATTGAATAATTAGTTGTTTTCTTTCTTGCTTAATGACAAAATTTCGGCATGATTTGTAATTGTAATACTATTGTTAAGGTCAAAATAGTCCATTCTCAAAGTTTCAGTTTCTTTTTTTAATTCGAAAAGTTAAAAGGCATCATGTTGTTGTGTTTTATATTTCACCATAATTGGTTTTGGGGGTTTTGTTTGTATGTTTGTTTGTTTCTACAAGAGGTAGTGTTGCATGGTGACAGTGGTGGTAAGTGAGCAGGGAGGTGATTATCAGCCTTTCCTGAAGTAATCCTAAATGTCATGACAATGGAGTTCTTAAACTAGTGCTGAAATAAAGAAGAGGTAGCCCCAGTCAAAAAAAAAAATCAAATTAAATTACATATATTTTACTATGAGTTTGATTTCAACGATCCCATTTGTAAGTAATAACTATAACATCACTAGACATGGATGAAGGCTACAGGTCATTAAAAACAATATGCATATATGAGACAGCTTAGTTTTTAAAATCATAAGCTCAGCTGCTTACATCTGTAATCCCAGAACTTTGGGAGGCCAAGGCAGGAGGATCACTTGAGCTCAGGAATTCAAGACCAGCCCAGGCAATATAGCAAGACCTGTCTCTACAAAAATGTAAAAAACTAGCCAGGAGTAGTCACACACACACACTTGTAGTCCCAGCTACTCAGGAGGCTGAGATGGGAGGATCGCTTGAGCCCAGGGAGCAGAGGCTACAGTGAGCCAAGATCATGCCACTGCACTCCAGCCTGGGCAACAGAGCAAGAGCCTGTCTCAAAAAAGTAAAATAAAATCATAAACTACAGAAAATTAGACAAACCAATGTGTTTTGTAAAACTTTATAGGATTCAAAAGCTGACAGATTTCTGAAAGCACATTGTTTAGGGAAATCTCTTTTTTGATCCTCATATGAAATAACTAGATTATCATAGGAAATATCCACTAATCAAACCTAAAAAGTAACACATTTACAAATCACAGTCTTAATTACATAGGCAAAACCTTCCTTCTATGATGTTTCCTTTTTTTTTTCTTTTTTGGACACAGGGTCTCACTCTGTCACTTAGGTTGGAGGGCAGTTATGTGATCTTGGCTCACTGCAACCTTCACATCTCAGGCTCAAGTGATCCTCCCACCTCAGCCTCCAGAGTAGCTGGGACTACAAGCAGGTGCCACCACCCCCAGCTAATTTTTTGTATTTTTTTTGGAGATGAGGTTTTGCCATGTTGCCCAGACTGATCTCAAACTACTGAGCTCATGCGATCCGCCTGCCTGGCCTCCCAATGTGCTGGGATTACAAGCTACAATGTTTCTTGAATTTGCACATCATCCATGTTCCCTGGCTAAACCAATGTCCAGGTTTCCTATATTTATATATTACTTGAATAAAGTGACATTGATTTGCTCATTTTCTGACACATTTTTCAAACTGTTGGGGGCAGTGATAAAGAAATATGGGCAGTGACTGGTAGACTAAAAGTATCCCCCAACTCCATCATAATCCTTACATTAAATGGTGAATTCAGGAATTAGTTTTATTTTTCTACTCATGTATACTCATGAATTTGTGCAGCACAGAAGCATATGCATACACACAAAGCAATTGCTAGAAATTCTGATTATATTGAGTATAAATTTTACTTTTTAGTTTTGTTTGGAAAAATTCCAGACACTAAAAAATCAGAAGCAGATTGAATATATACTAAAGCCAATATCCAATTCACATTCTAGATTATAGTTGTATTGTAACTGACATTTGATATAATCCATTAGAACACAAACCTTCTGGCCATTCTCTTTGTACTGTCCTGCATAGTTCAAGTTATATTAAGAGTTGTGAGCACACAACTCTGGCAATATCCTTGTGAACTGGATTCACCAATGTAATTTTACCTTAACAAACTAGGGAAGTGGAAAAGAAAGTGTGACTACTGAGGTCACTGAGGAATCTGTGGCTGTGCAAAGCAAATTTAGTGTGGAATTCCTCTAAAAAAAGTCACATGACTTTTAAAAACTGAATTATACTCAAATCATTCACATAATTTTGTTTTTTCTTTTTTTTGAGACAGAGTTTCGCTCTTGTTGCCCAGGCTGGGCAGTGCAGTGGCGTGATCTCAGCTCGCTGCAACCTCCGCCTCCTGGGTTCCAGTGATTCTCCTGCCTCAGCCTCCTGAGTAGCTGGGATTAGAGGTGTGCACCACCATGCCCATCTAATTTTCATAATTTTAGTAGAGATGGGGTCTCACCATGTTGGCCAGGCTGGTCTCAAACTCCTGACCTCAGGTGATCCACCAGCCTCAGCCTCCCAAAGTGCTGGGATTACAGGCATGAGCCACCGTGCCCAGCCCGTTCACACAATTTTTAAGCATAAAATTATATAAAGATTATACATATTAAATATTTTTTTAATTGCACTGTCACCCTTTAAAGGAAATTCCACAAGGAAATTACATGTAGTGTTAGAAAACCTGGCAAAGTTTGAACTAGATTTTGGATTCCAGATACTTTTAGATGAAGCTATATCAATGTTCCATAATGCTGATACCCTTGGGTTCATACTGGATAACAGCACTAAAAACGTATGGTGCAATCACTCTGAAAACCAGCATTCAAGAAGTCAACGGCCATTCTTCATGTGAACACATTCTCACTTGCTAACAGTCTCTGATGACCAAGAGCAACCTCATCATTCAAACTGCAAAGATCAAAAAACGGGTTAAGCTTTTTACGTCCTATATAAGAGATCTTTCCCTACCTTAAGGTTATGAAAATATTCTACTCTATCATGTTTTAGAAGGCTAATTATTTTTTCTTTCACATTCTATAATCCATGTAGAAATGTTATAGATGGTATAAGAATTTTTTCCATATGGCCAGCATCAATTATTAAAAAGATAAGTCCTTCCCAAGGCACTACACAAAGTCCTTAATACTCTGTTCCACTGGTCTATATGTTACTCTCAGGCCAATGCCTCACTGTTTTAATTCATATGACTTAAAATACATTTTACTAACCACCTGAGCAGTTCTTCCCCCATGCTATGTTTTCCTTCAAGACTGTATTGTCAATTCTTGTCCCTTTGCATTTACATATATATTTTGCAATCAACTTATCAATTTACATATTCACATATACATCTGCTGAATTGCTTATAAATCTATAGATAAATTAGGGGAGCTACATATTAATGATATTGAGTCTTCCTACTGACCACCATCATATTACCTACTTTCTCTTAAGACTTCTATAATTTCCTCTCAATAATGTTTTTCTTCTTATGATCTTGCACATTTTTACTGCTTCTAATTGATATTTTATGCTATTATAAACAGTATATTTTCAAATTCTTCTTTTCTGTCTGTTGTTATTCTATAGAAATACAACTGATTTTATCCACTGTATTGACTTTGCATCCAGCAATATTTCTATTAAGGACTGAATGTTTGTGTCCCCTCCCAAAATACAAAGATGGGGATGGAGATGGGCCTTTGGGAGGTAAGCAGGGTTAGATGAGGCATGAGGGTGGGGGCCTCCACAGTGGATTCGTGCCCTTATGAGAAGACACACCAGAGAGCTTACTCCCTCTCTCCCTGCCACGTGGGGACACCACAAGGAAGTAAGCAAGCCCTCAACAAGAACTGAATTTGCCTTGATCTTGTGACTTCCCAGCCTCCAGAACTGTAAAAGTAAAAATTTCTGTTGTTTAAGACACCCAGTCTGCAGTATTTTGTTATGGCAACCTCAGCTAAGATTAATGCCAAAAATTATGTATTATTCCAGTAATTTATCTACAGATTCATTAAGAATTTCCTTTGTTTACAATCATATTTATCTGCAAATATGAGAGATTTCTTCCTTTCTGAGATCATATTTTGTTTACTTATATGCCTAAATGTATTGGATATGTCCTCCATTCCAATGTCAAATACATATGGTGTTAGTGGGCAATGCTGTCTCATTTGTTGTATCAGAAAGATTTTAACAATTAAGTAGAATGTTCTTTACACACATTCTTAGTGCTGCAGTACTAAGCAGAATAATCTCCCCCAACACAAATGTCCATGTTCTAGTCCTCAGAACCTGTGACTATGTTATACCTTGAAGCAAAAGGGACTCTGCATATGTGATCAAGGTAAGGATCTTGAGATGGGGAGCTTGCCCTGGATTACCCAGATGGGCCCAAAGGAATCACTAGGGTCCTTTTAAGGGAAAGAGGGAGGGCCAGAGTCAGAGAAGGTGCTGTGATGACAGATAACAAGGGTAGAGTGATGCCTCAAAACCGCACAACAACATGGAAACTGAACAACCTGTTCCTGAATCACTACTGGGTAAATAACGAAACGAAGGCAGAAACAAAGATGTTCTTTTAAACCAATGAGAACAAAGACACAATGTACCAGAATCTCTGGGACACATTCAAAGCAGTGTGTAGAGGGAAATTTATAGCACTAAATGCCCACAAGAGAAAGCAGAAAACATCTAAAATCAACACCCTAACATCACAATTAACAGAACTAGAGAAGCAAGAGCAAATTAATTCAAAAGCTAGCAGAAGGCAAGAAATAACTAAGATCAGAGCAAAATCGAAAGACAAAGAGACACAAAAAAACCTTCAAAAAATCATTGAAACCAGGAGCTGGTTTTTGGAAAAGATCAAAATTGACAGACTGCTAGCAAGGCTAATAAAGAAGAAAAGAGAGAAGAATCAAATAGACATGATAAAAAAATGATAGAGGGGATATCACCACCGATCCCACAGAAATACAAACTACCATCAGAGAATACTACAAACACCTCTACGCAAATAAACTGGAACATCTAGAAGAAATGGATAAATTCCTGGACACATACACCCTCCTAAGACCAAACCAGGAAGAAGTTGAATCTCTGAATAGACCAATAACAGGCTCTGAAATTGAGGCAATAATTAATAGCTTACCAACCAAAAAAAGTCCAGGACCAGACAGATTCACAGCTGAATTCTACCAGAGGTACAAGGAGGAGCTGGTACCATTCCTTCTGAAACTATTTCAATGATTAGAAAAAGAGGGAATCCTCCCTAACTCATTTTATGAGGCCAGCATCACCCTAATGCCAAAGCCTAGAAGAGACACAATGAAAAAAGAGAATTTTAGACCAATATCCCTGCTGAACATCAATGCTAAAAATCTCAATAAAATACTGGCAAACCGAATCCAGCAGCACATCAAAAAGCTTATCCACCACAATCAAGTGGGCTTCATCCCTGGGATGCAAGGCTGGTTCAACATAGGCAAATCAATAAATGTAATCCACCACATAAACAGAACCAACAACAAAAACCACATGATTATCTCAATAGATGCAAAAAAGGCCTTTGACAAAATTCAACATCCCTTCATCCTAAAAACTCTCAATAAACTAGGTATTGATGGAAAACACCACATTTTCTCACTCATAGGTGGGTAATGAACAAGAACACTTGGACACAGGGCGGGGAACATCACACACCGGGGCCTGTCGGGGGGTGTGGGGCTGGGGGAGGGATAGTATTAGGAGAGAGATCTAATGTAAATAACGAGTTGATGGGTGTAGCAAACCAACATGGCACATATATACCTGTGTAACAAACCTGTACGTTGTACACATGTACCCTAGAACTTAAAATACAATAAAAAAAAAAAAAGGTTAGAGTGATGCAAGGCCATGAGCCAAGGAATGCAGGCAGCCTCTAAAAGCTTCAATAGGCAATGAAATAAATTTTCCCCTGGAGCCTCTAGAAGGACACAGCCTGCCAGTGACACCTATGTTGGCTTCAGGTCTCCTGTAAGAACTATAAGACAATACGTTTTTGTTGTTTTAAGCCACTAGGTTCGTAGTTATTTGGCAGAGCAGCAGTAGAAAACATATACATGGCAGATTTTTTAAGTTCCCTTATTATCAATTTTCTGCTTCTGGTAAAAGAAGCATGTAAGTTTTCATCTTTATTTAAATAACATGGTAAAATACACTAATTGATTTTAAAATGTTAAACCATCTATATATTCCTGGAATAAACTCAATTGGCTAATATTATGTTAGGCTTATTATATATAACTAGCTTTTATTTGCAGGATTTTTTGTGGGGTTTTTTGGTATGAAGGTTCATAAGTGAGATTGGTCTGTAATGTTCCTTTCTCTAACTATTCTCACTAACTTGTACTACTTTATAAAGGAAATTGAGGAGTATTCCCTATTTTTATATTCTTTGGAAGAATAAGTCTGATGCCATATACCCTAATCTAAGTATATGTTAAACCACATGATTTGGCCCTTAGCTAAAGTGATAATTGTGTTGTTTAAATCTTCCTTCTTTTCCGTCTGCTTCTAGCAGTTATTAAGAAAAGTGGACTGGCCGGATGCAGTGCCTCACGCCTGTAATGCCAGCATCTTGGGAGGCCTAGGTGGGCAGATCATGAGGTCAGGAGTTCATGTTGGTCAGCCTGGCCAACATGGTGAAACCCCATCTCTACTAAAAATACAAAAATTAGTTGGGCGCGGTGGCAAGCACCTGTAATCCCAGCTACTTGGGAGGCTGAGGCAGGAGAATTGCTTGAACCTGGGAGGCAGAGGTTGCAGTGAGCCAAGATCACGCTGCTGCACACCAGCCTGGGTGGCAGAGCAAGACTCTGTCTCAAAAAAAAAAAAAAGAAAAGAAAAGAAAAGTAGGCTAAAATCTCCTGCTATGTTTGTAATTTGTCTACTTCACCTTTTAGCTCAGTCAACTTCTGCTTTATATGGTTTGATGCTAGGTTAAATGGAGACAAATTTAGAATTGTTATCTCTTCCTAAGAATTGAACCTTTATATTACAAAGTATCTTTCTTTACCAGTAGTAGTACTTTTAGCTTTAAAATCTCTGTATTTTCTGATATTTAAGACTTTCAGAAGAATTTATCTCTAAGCTGAAAGTTAAAGGATGGGAAGAAATCTGTTGGGTAAACAGAGAGAAAAACCTCCACGCAGCAAGGTGTGCTTGGTTCTGACAATGTCCTGAAGGCAGGAGAGAATATGGCTCTCACGGAACTGAAATATCTTTGCCGTCTAAAATCTGTGTGTAAGAACAACAGTCTCCACCTTACACTCCTTTCTTGGTAACAGCCAGAGCCCTAATTTTGTTCTGCTATTCACTCTTCCAGGTGGAAACACATGGTCTAGACCAAGAGCATAAATTATTACGGTTGCAAGACAATTGTAAGAATTCTATTCCCCCAGCCAGTGGAACAGAATACAGGAGAAACTTAAAAAAAAGGTTTTCTCCTCTAATACGACCATCGTGGGGGAAAAAATCCAGATATCTGGAGCTGTAGCAACCACTTTGTAAGAATGAGGAAACTAGCCCTAGGACCAAGGTAATACAATAAGACTGTCAGGCCCAAACAATAGAAAGAGCCTCTGTCCACGCGAACACTGCTGACCTAGACCTGTGTCCAACTTTCTGCTTTATAAGCTTATAAACTTTTCATCATTAGGAAACTTTTAGCTAAGTTTTTTCTGCTCCTTGCAACTGATGCAAGATCCTTACGTACCACTTTTTGATTGGTTTTTAAAACTCCCAATGTTAAATAATAAGAGATTGCTAAGAATATTTCCAAAACTATATAATCTACACAAGAAAATATCTATTTTTTACTGTTTCCCCATCCATTGATACATACATATTACATAATTGTCCAAAATACTTAGAAATGTAAATTTTACATTATCAAAAAATAGCCCTTATATAAAACGTAAATGGTAAATATATAACCATTTGTAAATATATAACCATTTGTAAATGGTAAAATATATAACCATTCTATAATCCTTAAAAATTAATAGTCTTACAGTGATTCTATTTGAAAATACAGTTTCCATGTCTGCTCTTAATAAGAAATAAGACAAAAAAATGAATATAACTAAATCCCAGGAAAACAACCACACAAATAGCATACACACAATGCAGCCTAGAATGAGACATTTCAAAATTAAAGCTCTTATGGCTTTTCTGGGATTTTTAAACAAATCATCAAGTATAAAAAGAAGTTAAAATTTTTACATTTTTCATTATTTTCCATATTCAAACCTACACTTAACTTTTTATAGTTGTCCTATCAAATTTTGCATCATAATAGTTCAAATGAGAAAATTACAGAAGAGTGAGACATACATTATCTAATAAGGTACTTATTCAACATATTAAAATTTCACAGTACATAATTTTGAGAAATAAGGGATTAAACACACTGAGAAAAATTTTTTCCAGTTCCTATATGATCAAGCAGAAACCTTTGATTTTTTAAACTCTAATCAAGAAAAGAAAGATAAAATATTTCCAATAATGGTTATGCATTGCTAACTAGGTTAACATTATGTCAACTAAGTAAATAGTTGGGCAATTCTCTAGGCAAATTAAGCAGAGTTTACTTTTCCTCCTATTACTAAACAATTATATAACACAAGAGTTTTAGCAGGTCAAATGTTTCAATATATTAAAGAAAGCATTCTAATTCCTATAAAAACCACATCAAATGTGATCACTGAAAATTGAGAATAAATTACATTCATGAAAGACACTAAAGTTACAAAAGAATACATTCATTTATCAGGGAAAATGAAGTAAGAGCTGTAAACCTCCACTGCAGGGTGTTGGGAAGCAGAAATTTCATTATTTCTTCAGCCCAAAATGTAACCTTTATAGATGTCTTCCTCACAAGAAACATCTGCAGGTATTAAAAAGGAAGATATCCAGAAGAGTCCTCTCCAGAAGAAATTTTAAAAGACCTATTTTTTAATTGCCTACATATAGTAACTATAAACCATAAATGACATCTAAAAACAGACAACAATAACAAAACTAGCTAATGGCATCTGAGATCATCAAAAGTGGGAAGATTCTGGAAGGGAAGTGACACTTGCAATAAAGATAAAGGAATAGCTCTAGTGAATTTCCTATTTTTTATGAATTTGCAAGCTCCACAGATACCAAAATCTCCAATAGAAAACCCATTGTCTTACTGGCTTGAAGAACCAAAGGACAGAGTTTAAGGCAACCATAGCTACTGGAAATGAGGTTGGCAATAACAGTGAATCCCAGCAAAGAGACAGACCTAGAGAAGACGATGCATAAATTCTGTGTATAAACTCTGCCCAAATCTCTGGCTGACATTTAAACCAGACTGAGACTAAAACAAATGAAGTATGATTTCAGTTACCACCCATGAGTCTGAGTTTGCAGTTTGAAATATGATTTCAGTTACCACCCATGAGTCTGAGTTTGCAGTTTGAGTCACCAAAATTAATTCTTTACCCGGGGGGCGGGGAAAAAGCATTGTTGAAACAAATGTAACAGAATCCAGGAAAACAAAAACAAAACAAAAAAAATGCATGATCCATTTTCAGAAGAAAATCAATGAAGACTGACCTCTGACCCTGAGTAGACCCAGATGTTGAAATTAGCAGATCAGGATCTTCAACCAGCTGCTATAAGTTTGATCAAAGTTATACAGAAAAAATATGCCCATGATGAATGAAAAGAATATCATCAGAAAAAAATGTTGTAAAAAAGAGTCTAATAAAAATTCTAAAACTAAAAAACATCATACAGATATATAATTGACATTGTTAAGCAGCAAATGGGCTTAGCAGACTGGTGATGACAAAGAGTCAGTAAAGACTTTCCTGTGAAGATAGAGCAATAAAAACTACTGAATCTGAGGACTGGAGAGAAAATGCATCAAACAAAATGAAGAGATCTTAAGAACCTGTGGGACAATATTATAACATTCTTATAATTGGGCTCCCAGAGAAGAAAAAAAAAAGAGAGAGAGAGAATGAGGCAGAAGACATATATTTCCCTAAATGGATATAAGTCATAAATCTATAGATGCATAAAGGTCAGCAAATCCCAAACAGGATAAATACAAAGAAAGCCACACATACGCATGTCAGTCAAATGACAATCGACAATGAAGAAAATCACATAATTGTTGGCCAGTCCACTATTTACTATATGACATTCACAGTCTTCCTACTTACTGTCATGTCTGGTTATGATGCTTCTGGTATTTGTACAGTCCAGAATCTTCCCCTAAGGATGTTAAATTACTGTATTCTCTTTCTTAACCATTTTTTCCCTTAACCTCATAGGTTAGCATTTAGGGCTGAGTGGTTAATGGAGAAAGAACACTAAATCGGACTCCCCTTGGTTTACATTCCTTGCCACATTACCTAAAAAGGACTAACTCTGAGGATTAGGCACAGATCTGCAGATTAAATATCAGGATAGTCAGTATTGCACAGTGGTTATTAGGCTGGGGTTTAGAGTCAAGTGTGTTTAAATCTTAGTTTTGTGATTTTCTTAGCTGCCTCAAAATCATCCCCCAAAATACCTACTATGATTCCTGTTATGAAGATAAAATGCTTAGCACTGTCCCTGGCATAGAGAAATGCCCAATACTTGCTTGAAATTAATACTCATCATTGTAATTATTCAGTTTAAAGGAAAGACCAAAGCATTCCACTTTATTTTTAATAATTAATACATCTAATCATTAGCATGTCATAAATGAATGTAAGACATCATCAACGTAAGATAAGATCTTATTTTATGTACCACACAGAAAGAAAGAATGTTGCCAACTGAACCAAAACATTCTACTGCCTGTATGTCACCATATAAGAAACATATGTCTCCTGATTCCAGACGTAATAACATCTTATTAAATAAGATACATATAACTCCTTCAATTATCACAAATTAAGCTCTACAAGATAGATACTATTATCCCCAATTTTCAAGTGAAAAAATTGAGGTCCACAAAGTTAAGTAAGTCCCTAAGTTACAAAGGTGGTAAACAGTAAGGCAGGATTCAAAGACAGGCAAACTGGTTTCAGAGCTCTTGCTATTAGCCACTGCACGTACCTCTATTTTTCTTGAGTTCCACCTTTTTATTAACTTTGAATGTTCACCAATACCACAAGCCTCAAATCTGCACAAGAATAATGTCAGACTCTGACAGATGTAAAAGAGGGTCATTCCATGCTGTGAGATACAAAATGTGGCATTATTTATTACAAAATTCCACACAAGAGACCATGGTTTTCAACCCTGGCTACCCATCAGAATCACTTCAGGTGCTTAAAAAAACCACAGATGCCAGGAAATAACCCCAGACTTACTAAATCAAAATCTCCAGGGTTGGAATATAGAGATATGCACATACTTTAATGCTCCAAAAGTCACTCTGCCACATGGCTGGACTTGAGGACCAATCAATCTTGACCAATCAATCTTGTTTTAGAGTAATTTTTTTTTCCATTGATACACTCTCTGTTACTCTTACTACCATTAATCTGCACCCAGGTAATAAAAAGTTCACTCTATACCGACCAAAAGTATTCTGATGTTAATATGATCTTAATTTAACCTCATTATATTTTTTAAAATAAAAAAAAGTATTACTGGTATATTTGAGACTGCTGAGAAAGGGAATTTCTGTTTCTGTATAAATACAGGATTACTGCCCATCTAATACTAATACATTGTGAAATGACCAAAATGTGGCAGTTCCTAGCCTGATGAGGAAAATGAAACAAAGTGCTTTTGCATAAAACAATGTCTTTGTCAAGCTGCCACCTCGGTGACAAACACTGAAAGTGCCTGCTTGGTAATGCTTTCCCAGGCTACCAGCCTTACTTCCTAAGGACATCATCCCTCTCTCAACCATAGCACATGGCAAAATACAGTGATGCGCTTCTGTGTTTGTCTCACCCACTGATACTACCATGAGGCCCTCCCAGGGAGAGAGCTCATGATAATATCTTCTATATGTAGTTCAGTGTCAGAACAGAGTAGAAACTCAACAAATAATTACTAAATGAATGAACAAATTCTTCCTCTAATTCATACTTCACACTTACATCAGTGTTTTACATATATGTACATATATATTTTTTAATAGAACTTAATTTCCCCAACTTCTTCTTTTTCCAAGTACATCTCTAGGTGAAAACCTCACACTTTAATCGCCTGTAATGTTGAATTATTCAAGTCTTTGTTACCCAGTCTTGCCAAGAAATTAACAAGTCCACCAATATCTATTCTCAAAATCATACTCTTCCTTCAAAACACAAATTAAACTGCATCTCTTCCATTTAAACTTGCCTGACTCCCTCAAATAAAGTGTCACCTTAATCATCTGCTATAGTAAAACTGAAGAAATAAATGCAGGGAAGTATGGAGAAATAATTCCTGGAATTTTTATTTTTCAGAGTACTAGGGATCAATATCGGACTACAGCCATACTGTCCAGCAGAACTTTCTGTGATAATAGAAAGATTCTGTATCAATGCTGTCCAATAGCCACATGTGGCTAATGAGTACTTAACATGTAGCTAGTGAAGTTTAAGGGCTAAATTTTTCATTTCATTTGGCTTTAATTAATTAAACTATAAATCAAAATAGTGCACACAACAACCACATTGGGCAGCACAGGTCTAGAGGCACTTCGGGGTACACCACAGAGAAACATCTCCAGCCTCAACCTACTCAATCTTTATATTAGCACTAATACCTCACATCAAGTGTTTCAATGATAAAAAGCTGAAAAGGGGCTAGGCACAGTGGCTCATGCCTATAATCCCAGCACTTTGGGAGGCCAAGGCAGTCGGATCACTTGAGGTCAGGGGTCCGAGACCATTCTGGCCAACATGATGAAACCCTGTGTCCACTAAAAATACAAAAATCAGCCGGGCGTCGTGGCATGCGCCTGTAATCCCAGCTACTGAGGAGAATCACTTGAACCTGGGAGGCAGAGGTTGTAGTGAGCTAAGATGGCACCACTGCACTCCAGCCTAGGTGACAGAGTAAGACTCAAAAAAAAAAAAAAAAAAAAAAAAGCTGAAAAGAGAAGTTAATGCATTAGAAGGAGGAATAATGTCCCTAAAAAAGATACTGGTGCCAGGATACCAGTACCAGTGGTATCTAGCACATTTAATAAAAATGAGTAAAAAGAGACTAAAATACCAAACCCCAAAACAAGCACAAAACCCTCATGACAGCGTAGAGCTATCCGAAGGTAGAAAAGAATATCTTGAGAGGTAGAGAGTTCCATATAACCCAAGATGCTCAAGAATCTCTCCAACTACCATATTCAGGATCCCTGGGAAGGGATGTGGAGCCTGGGAGCAGCGTGTGGAATAGCAACCATCAAAGTCTAAGCGTGAAAGTCCAGCAGAGATCAACGGAGTCAAGACAGAAGAATCTGCTTTTCTAAATATTGTCATGTGAGTCAAAAGGATGGCAGGAGATCCAGACCTTCCGGCCTCTGATCCATTCTGCCCACTAGACTAGGGGCATCCATCACACATTTCAAAGTTGTTTAAAAGGTCCTGGATTTCAGCTAAAATTGCTGGCAGTGACGTCCATTAAACATGTCATCAGGCCGGGTGGCATCTGTAATCCCAGCAATTTGGGGGGCCAAGGTGAGCAGACTGCCTGAGGTCAGGAGTTCAACACCAGCCTGGCCAACATGGTGAAACCTCATCTCTACTAAAAATACAAAAATCAGCTGGTCGGGGTGGCGGGTGCCTGTAATCCCAGCTACTCGGGAGTCTAAGCCAGGAGAATTGCTTGCTGGGAGGTGGAGGTTGTAGTGAGCCGAGATCACGCCTCTGCACTCCAGCCTGGGCGACAGAGCAAGCCTCTGTCTCAAAAAAAAAAAAAAAAAAAAAAAAAAGTCATCATGTCCAGTGCTTCTTTATGAACCCAAAAGAGGTGTATATTTGAAAATATGTAATTTATTTGAACTGTTTTAATTTGAGACATATTAAATATTTGATTCTAGTATTAGAAAATATTTCACAGTTTTGCCTACAGAGCTCATTATCATCCCCTTAAGTGATGTTTTAGAAAATTATTCGTTTATTTAGCAAGACTTAAAAATGCACTACTGTTCAATTCCTAAAGAAAAAATAATGTATTTAATCCTTAAATACTTTTTAAACTTACCAACCCCAAATATATAATAAATAATTCTGATAGGGCAAAGCTCAGAGGCACTGGCCCCCCAAAATTTGCATAGTAATAAATATAATTTTTTAAATCAAAGTAGGACTGCCGCATTCTCAACATTGGTGTTAGAATCTACCTTTTGAATTTCTTTACATTTATGAAATAAGCTTTATGAATGAAATGACAACGAATAATATAACCACATTTTCAAAATTAAAAAAAAATACATAAGCAAATAATAAACCTCCCTCATTTTTTCACTAAACTACGTTTTCCTTTCTTCAAAACTGTTCTCTCTAGTCATTAAACCCCAGAAGGGACATCAGTGACACAAACATCCACATTTGATAGGTGAAAAACTGACTGGGATCACTTGTCCAGCCTCCCAAGCAAGGCGACCCTGGCGTACTGCTTCCCGGGTCCCTGCATTCTCTGCCCCTCTGCTCCACAGTGCTCATCACGACTGCCTTGCTGCTTTGACTCCAGGAAAGCTGACTCCAGAAGAGGCCTCCATGATGCTCGTTTTTTGTTTTTTTTTTTCCTTAAATACACAACAGGAAGCACAGCTTGCATATTCATATTTTATTTTAAAGTTCTTGAAAACAGCAAAACAAAATGAAGTTACCTTTGAAGTGCTGTGATTACACAGAAAATCTCCTTCCATTCATTCAAATCATGACGACTGGGCGCCTAGGATGGGCCATCACCATTTGAGACACCATTCTAGCTTATCCATTCTAGGAGGTGCTACACAGATAAAAATCTCTGCCTTAATGGACCTCTTATACTTTAGTGTGGGAAGAATAAACAATAGATAAGTGAAATACGTAGAGTGCGTTAGATAGTGATAAATGCTATGGAGAAATGTAAAAGCAGAGAAAAGGATGAGGTATAAGCAGACTGCATGTCAACAGGGTGAGGGAACACGTCACTGAGAGGTGACCAAAAGAAAGAAAGAAGGGGGCCAGGCGTGGTGGCTCACACCTGTAATCCCAGCACTTTGGGAGGCCGAGGTGGGTGGATCACAAGATCAAGAGAACAAGAACATCCTGGCCAACATGGTGAAACCCGTCTCTACCAAAAATACAAAAATTAGCCAGGCGTGGTGGCGGGTGCCTGTAATCCCAGCTACTTGGGAGGCTGAGGTAGGAGAATCGCTTGAACCTGGGACACGGAGGTTGCGATGAGCCAAGATCGCACCACTCCAGCCTGGCAACAGAGCGAGACTCCATCTTAAAAAAAAAAAAAAAAGAAAGGGAAAGGGAAAGAAAAGAAGCAAGTTGTGAAGGCGTCTGGGAGCAGAAGGCCATGAGGCAGGAGCATGGTTGCTGTGTCCTGGGTCTGCAAGAATGCCAGTGTGGCTGACACCCTGCACCTGAGGTCATAGAGGAAAAGGATGGGAAACGAAGGTGGAGCCAGACCCTGGAAACCCTTGTAGAACTGACCAACTGCTTGTTCACCACCTTTACCACCCACCATCCTCACTCACACCCTGTATCCCTGAACCTCACACATCTGAGATGAGATGAAATCAAGTAAGAAGTCATTACGGTATTTTGAAAACAAGAGGAAAACATTTTTCCATGAATTGGCAGTTTCCCCAAATCTACCCTCAGGTGTATGAAAATCAGTATTAAAGATCTGAGGTGGGCCAGGCATGGTGGCTCGTGCCCGTAATCCCAATGCTTTGGGAGGTTGAGGCGATCGGATCACTTGAGGCCAGGACTTAGAGACCAATTTGGCCAACATGGCAAAACCATATGTCTACTAAAAATACAAAAAAACTAGCCGGGCATGGTGGTGCACACCTATAACCTCAACTACTCAGGAGACAGAGGCACAAGAAATGCTTGAACCTCGGAGGCGGAGGTTGCAGTGAGCCAAGATCGTGTCACTGCACTCCAGCCTGGGTGACAGAGCAAGACTCTGTTTCAAAAAAAAAAAAATCTGAAGTGGTTACCAACCCTCACTATTTGAAACTATCTCAGTTGGAATGATCATTACAGATGCTTATTACAGCCCCAAATAAAACAATAGGAGACTAGAGGGTAGAGGAAGAAATATGTGTGTTGACATAAATTTTATCTCATTAGTCATTATTTATCTTTACAATACATTAAAAGGATTCAAATGTTTTTACAGCTTTGAATTTTGACTTTAAAACCTGAAATCCTAAGCCACAGCAAGGTAGTTGGCCTGGATTATATCCTAGTGCTACAAGTTTGGCAGCTGAATAAAATTGAGAACTATATGTTAATCATCCACTCAATATTTTCTTGACCACAATTATGCCTAGATCAGCACAAGAAACCAAAGAAAGCCTGCCAGCAATATTCCCTGCAGCAGGCCCTGAGGCAATTTTCCCATCTGTGGTCACAGGAGGGGGAAGCTTCTTAGTGGCCCAAGAGAAGCATCTACCTGAGGCGCTGGATGGGCACCTGAGAGTCCTGCATGGTTGCATGCAGCAGTCGCTCTTCTGGGTCATTGTCTCCCTTCAATAAACAGATCCATCTACTACAAAATCTCATAGAACTCTACAAGTAGGTCCAACTCAAACACAAAACTCAAGACTACATAAGGGATTGTTTTGCATTGTTGACCTGAAACATTTGTGCCTTGTGACAAAAACTAGGAAGAGGGATTCCATACACTTAAGATCACTGGGACTGACGTGGATATTTGTGAAGATCCCAAGAAGAACCGTGACAGATACATTGTCACTCTGCAATAAAATAAGAAAAAAAAATCCTCTTGCCATAATGTATATATACATAAGCTCCATCCAAAAATATGCGGCTGGTAAAATTTGAAAGCCAATCATTCTTCCTTCATTCATTCAAAAAAACAAAAGTCAAGATACAAAAATAGCCATTTTCTTTCTTGATCCAAACTACCAAGTTTTAAATGTCAATGCCTTGATTTTATCTTAAGAAGAAGTTAATAGCATTAGTCTTAAACCTGTATTCAGAGATAAATCATAATAGAAAGGAACAACTGGCAACAAAAAGACTGGAGTTTTAAAATTCTCATGACTAGCTGTGATTTGGGACAAACTAATTAATGTTTCTGAGCCTCAGCTCATTCACCTATAGAATGAAGCTAGTAACAGCTCTTTCTCACTTGTAAGGGTTGGAGATATCATACACAAAGCATCTAGCTCCCAGTGAACAGGAGCTGCAGCATTACTGCTACCAATCTGTGTTAGAATCTGCTTTTGGTGAGCTCCTACAGACACGGCATTTGCCGTGACGAGCCAGAGATACAAATTGTGGCACACAAGCCCAGGACAAGGTTTCTGTTTGTCTGCTTCACTGCCACCTCCCCCATGCATGGCACAGTGCCTGAAACTTTAAAGGTATCAAATAAAGATATTTTTGTTGAAAAGTAAGAAAAAAAGATAAATCACTACCCCTGTGGAGTATTTTAATAAACCTCGAATTTGGGATTGGCCTATCACTTCCTGCTGTAACAGGATACTCTGATACTTCTGGTACTGAAGATATCTAATCAGCAAAAGTTTTAATTTCTTAAGGAATTCATTTACCTGAAACGGTAAGATCTGTTGTATTTTTTCAATTTGTAAGTAAATACATATCAAGACATTCTGTGTGTGTCTAAAAGGCCAAGAAATCACAAAGCACAAATATTCACAACCATAAACACAGTGGCTGTATTCCTCATAACGGGAAACTATGTAAAAACAAACCAAACCAAACCATAATAAATGCTAGTATAATATTAATACTAAAATGAAACTATAATAAATATTAATATGTAAAATGTTTAAGAAACTGCTAACACTACAGTTGAAACCTTTATGAGGCTAGCTCTCACAGGCATGTTCCAAACTCAATAAAAGAGGTGAATGCCACAATGGCTGTCAGAAACATGCAAGTCAAAACACAATCTAGAGGGAACAAAGCATTCGTGGAGCCCAAGGTCTCGGCAGCCTTAAATAATATCCCACCTGTCATTATGTCAAACAATTTGGCCCACTTCCATAACAAGACAAAAGTCACTTTTGTTGCATGTCAAATGTGCGGAGAGAACGAGCCAGAAAAAGCTGTTTGAAGGTTAGAAGTACTACGAGCAGTTTAAAAGAACAGCAATAAATAAAACTTGTTAATGCCCCAACATTGCTAGTCAAAAATAGTCATGAATTAACAGATGTTACTAGTATAACTACACGCCCAAGTGATGGGCAAATTGAGTTATCTAAATAGGTGATCTACAAATAAAGACATGAAGAATGAATAATTAATAACAGACCATGTGGAAAAGAGATCTCGCACATTTAAAACACCAACAAAAGGCACTCAATAAAATGGCTTTCAAAATACAAATAGTAGATCTCATACTTTCCATCACCTGAAAAGCAGACCCTGCATAAGTTATGTTTTCATTGATCCAAGTGATACTAAAAGTTTAGAGAAGTACTTCAGAATTTTTAACAATTAAATTTTGTTAATAATCACAAATTATAAATGTAATTACTATATTTTTCAGTTTATCAAATTTAGTAAAATTATTTTGGAAATCAGAATAAGAAATAATAAGGTCAATAGAAGGTTTACAAAAAACCGAAGTGTGGGAGGAGGAAGAGCAGAGGGAGAGAAAAAGTATATTCTGACCAATCAAGTTTACACACTTGATGCAAAATCCTTCTTGACTGAATACTTTCCCATTATTTTTGTCCCTGGGGCTTGCTGACAGAGACATTGTGTCCACGTGAAGGGAAAACCTGTTTTTTCCCCCACCTGGGATCCCAAAGGACCTCCTCCCCGACTGCCTACAATTTCTTCTACATTACCCACACCCCTTCATCCCACTCTGGCCAAGTCACCCAGGTTCCTGCAGCCTGTTCCTGTTGCTGACAGTTAGACTTCCTGACACAAGGCCTGATGTTGAGGTGAGGGCAGCCCGGTCAGTTAATTAAGCTGGCACGGGGGGAAGAAAGGAATCCCTTTTCAGAAAACCTAGGCTGATTTCATATGAGCTGATTCTTTGGGGATTCCACAAGAGACCACTTAGAGAGTGCTTTTGGGGAGGGATGTCATTCTAAGCATTTCATTTATATTCCTATAAACTTCACAATAACCCAACAGTACTGTTATGGAGAAGGAAGCTGGGAACAAAAAAGTTAAGCAGCTTGCCCAAGGTCACAAAAATCAGCACGTGGCACAGAAAGGGCTCAAACCCAGATCATCTAGCCCCAGTCCACACATCCAAACCACTCAACCTACTGCCCTGAAACTCTTTTCTCCGAAATCCTATTTAGAACCTAGAAGCAGCAAACCACACAAGTAAAATTTGGGTATAAACAATTATTTACTAGGATTCTTATAATATTTATTTGATTACATATTGACATAAATCTCACAATCAATAGATTAGGAGGAAAGCAAAGCAACTCAAAATAAAACTATAAAGTCATGAAAAATCCAGGCTCTTGAAGACAAAGTGGTTGTGATGTTTTATCTCTCTGGGTTTCAGAGGGGACAGAGAAATCAATCAATCAATTTTAAATGGCATTTGGATCAAAACAAGGAAGGGAAAATATAACATGAGACAGTCATGGTGTATTAGTCCGTTTTCATGCTGCTATAAAGAAACACTCGAGACTGGGTGATTTATTTATTAGAGACTCAGAATGGAGACCTCAGGGCAGAATTTGGCACCATTTTGTGCCGTGGACCTCTCTGGCAATATAGGAAGCATGCGGACCCTTTTTCAGAATGTTTTTAAAGATACAAAATAAATTTGTACATAACATTACAAAGGAAGTAAGTCATATTGAAAAACCATTATCAAAATATTCTGAAAAGCAAATTTATGATATAGTAATACATATCCTTTAAGATCTAGCAATCTGATGGATGAGGTCACAAGAGCTGGGGCTGGAAATGTCATAAAATATATGAACTGAAAACACTTCTTTATATATGTTATATATGTTTAAAGGCATTATCAATACTAAGACCACCGTATAGCAAAAATCAGATGATCTCAAAAAATGGCTCTAAATACTCCTGATCCAGAAGCTTTATCAGTCCTGGTGCACTTGACCTCACCAAAACTCCAGGGTCCCAGGACGTCTTCACCCATGGCTCCTAAGAACCCATGCTTACCTGCATCTCCTACTTTTCCATTTCCGTTCCTTCTGCAGTTCTTCCAATTTCTGAACACAGATATGTCCAAAGGATTCCCATCAGAGTGTACATCATAAAACCAGTATCCAGTGGAACACTGCTTAGTAAATTCCTGACTGGCTCTCCTGGTCTTTATCTGCCACTACCACACACCACATTTACTCTTAGTGATATTTCCTCACTCTTGTCTACCCACAGAAGACGTGCCCTTGCTCCAGAAAGGACACCCAGAAACCCTAAACAACAGAACAGATTCCCACCAAGGAGAGGGAAAGTGCTCTTTTTCCAATGGCTTGCTCTGTCTCTTGTCCACATACATTATCTGCTCTGAAGAACATGAGTTGCCACCAAGCATTCCCTACTGAACTCACATCCCAGATGTTAACTGGGTCAAAACCAGAATTATAAACCTCAAATCCTAAATTCCCTGTTAAATTACCTACAAAACCCAAATTAGAAATTTTTAAGATAAAGTGCACAGGGAATTTCAGCTGTCTTTAGTTTTCTTTCTACATACCTTTTCTACTTCTTATCCTGATGAATTGGTCTCAACTAAGAAATCACAAATGTTCCTTTTACCCCATTGGCATAAGGGTGACAAGAGTTTGTCCTGTGTGAGACACTCCTTTATTCCGTTCCATGAGCGCATGTGCCCTACTAAATAATAAATTTCTTGAGAACAAAGACAATGCTGTACACATTTGTATATCCCACATGGCTACCTCGTAATTAATAGGAGCTCAATAAATGCTCCTATTTATTGAGGAGGTGTACAAGAACAGCAAAGACACTAAAGATGTACCCAAAGGCAGCATCTCTCGCAAAGAAAAAGCACTGCATCTTCCTCAACATTTAACAACTGAAAAAGCTATGAAAAACAATGACATACGGGACACTTTACATTTAAAAAAAAAAAAAGAACAAAAATTCTAAGCCCTCAAACCCCAAACCTCCATCCACAGACCTGTAGTGCCATAGTTGAAGCGTCTAAGATAGCAACAGGGCAAATGATTGCGAAGACTGAATACCAGTTCCAAGACGGTCCAAGTTCAAGCTGCTTATGTCAACGTTTCTTACATTAAATGTTGTCTTGGGCAGTTCACACCACATACCTGTACCTCACTTTCTTTATCTCTAAAATGGAAACACTTTGATTAAAGCCACAAAGGGGGAAAAAAAAGAGTAAAAGTGATGAAAAAGCCTTCTTTGAATTTGTAGAACAATTCTTTATTAACGAAGAAACCCACATGTGAATAAGAGTGTTCTTGCCAGGCAGGGGGGTGTGTGCATGTGTGTGTGTATTGCATGTCTGTGTGTTGCTTGTCTGTGTGTGTCTGTGTAGGTGTTTGGCCATGGATACAATTTACATGATTAACTTTTCCCTTACACAGTAGGAAATGTATGCCTTAGAAAAAAGCCACTATTAATTTACATTAAAAAACTTTTGTTTCTACAATTGAGATCCAGTAAAATGTTCAAAATTCTAAAAGAAAGGGGAGCAAATCTCCTTTACCTTCAATACCATAATTCATGAAGGTTCCAACAGTTACTCCTCATGAATATTTGAAGAAAAGTAAGATATCTACAAAGGCTTAGGATGTCTGAAGGCAGCCTGCCTATCCTTTTCATTTTAAATAAAACTGATCAAACATGGATTATTGCTCCAAAATATGCTGGAATTTTCAATTCTCTCAAAGATATTAGGAGCATGAACTCTAAGTTTTAGTTTCATAGTAGTAGGGAGTGGATTCTGGGAGTTACAGTTTTGTTTTTGGGTGACCAATTTCTGCAAACTGAAGTTAAAGAAAGATACTGGCTGTCATCCAAAATCAATCTTCTTTCAATTTCATCATTTCAGGACAAGCAGTAGATCCTTCACACTGCATGGAACAAAATCAGTAGAAGCCAAGAACAACAGGCATTGCTCTTTCAAGACCATTTCATCAGCATTTAGCAGAAGCAAACACAATGAGGTATCTATAAGCTGCAAGAATATTAACAACATTTTCACTTTGTTATTCACTGTGCTCTAACCTGAACCCTATCTTCTTGTTCCAAATGCCATTTCAATACTTGAAATTGCTATAACTGGTAAAATCACAAACACATTTGTGAATTTCTATTTGCTTAAATAAGCTGAGTGTGTGACCTTTCTCTATCTCAGGTTCATTAACAGACTATTTAGACTAATCTTCATTAATAGACTATTTTCTTTTTGCATATGCTGTTTTAATCAATCTGAGGCTCAACGTCCCTTCCCTAGAAATACCAACTAACGGTTTTGTTTCCACCATGGAATGTTTATATTAGACAGTCAGTGCACAGGGAAAATTAATACAGCCTCCACCTGATGCAAATCATGTTAATTTTTGCCCACACCACTTTGTGCCAAATGCACCAGTACACCTTGGGAATAGCTCTGGGCCCTGGGGAGGCACCTTTTCTAAATGTATCTGGTTACTCTTCGTCATCGTGGCATCCTGGAAAGGCAGAGCATCAGTCTGCAGAATAAAAAGAAGCCACTCAGCAAATGCATAAAAAAGGAATATCTTTAGTATTCAGAAAATGACACTCTGTTTATAGGCTGCTTTAAAAACAAACAAAAACTTTTATGGATACATATTTTACATATTTTCGGAGCACATGTGATATTTTGCTATATGTATAGAATGTGTAATGATCAAGTTAGGGTATTTGGGGTATCCATCACCTTGAGTATTTATCATTTCTATGTGTTGGGAACATTTCAAGTTCTCTCTTCTAGCTACTTTGAAATACACAACACATTGTCACTAACTACAGTCACCCTACTCTGCTACCAAGTATTAGAACTTACACCTTCTTACTGTATGTTTGTACTCATTGACCAAACTCTCTTTATCTGTTCCCCTCCAAACCCTGCCACCAACACGTCCTTCCCACACTCTCTGGCATCTATCGTTCTACTCTTTACTGCCACAAGAGTAAGTTTTTTAGCTCGCACATATGAGTGACAACATGTGGAATTTATCTTTCCGTGCCTGGGTTATATAATGACCTCCAGTTCCATATATGTGGCTCCAAATAATATGATTTCATTCTTTCATTATTTTTTATGGCCAAATAGTATTCCATCGTGTATATATACCACATTTCTTTATACATTTGTCCACCGATGTACACTTAGGTTGATTCCATAATTCACTTTCCTATTGTGAATACTGCTGCAATAAACATGCAAGTGCAGGTATGCCTTTGAAATACTAATTTCCTTTCCTTTGGATAGATGCCCAATAGTAGAATTGATGGACAGTATGACAGTTCTATTTTTAGTTTTCTAAGAACTATCCACACTGTTTTCCATAAGTGGTTGTATTAATTTACCTTCCCACAAACAGTGTACGAGAGTTACCTTTCCTCCATATCCTTGCCAACATCTGCTATTTTTTGCCTTTTTAATGATAACCATTCTAACTGGGGTAAGATGATACATCCTTGTGGTATTGATTGCATTTCCCTGACACTTAGTGATCTTGAGCATCTTTTCAAATACCTGTTGGCCACTTGCATGTCTTAGGAGAATTGTCCATTTATGTGCTTTGCCTACTTTTCAATGGGATTTTTTTTATTGTTGAGCTATTTGAGTACCCTGTACATTTTGGATATCAGTCCATTGTTGGATGAATAGTTTGCAAATATTTTTTTCCGCTCAACAGGTTGTTTCTTCATTCTTTTGACTGTTTCCTTTGCTGTGGAGATGCTTTTAGTTTAATATAGTGCCATTTGTCTATTTTTGTTTTAGTTCTCTGTGCTTTGAGATCTTAACCATAAAATCTTTGTCTAGAACAACGTCCTTAAGTGTTTTCCCTACGTTTTATTCTAGTAGTTTTATAGCTTTGGGTCTTATGTTTAAGTCTTTTAAAAAATTAATTATCTATTTTTAACAAAGATAGGGTCTCACTACGTTGCCAAGGCTGGTCTTGAACCCCTGGCCTCAAGAAATTTTCCTGATTCAGCCTCTCAAAGTGCTGGCATTACAAGCATGAACCACCACGCCTGACCACATTTAAGTCTTTCTATATTGGGAGAAAGTCAGGTCCAGTTTCATTCTTCTGCATGTGGATATCCAATTTTCCCCAGAACCATTTACTGAAGAGGGTGTACTTTCCCTAATGTATGCTCTTGGTGTCTTTGTCAAAAATCGGTTGTTATCAGCATGTGGATTTATTTCTGGGTTTTCTATTCTGTTCCACCGATCTATATAACTTTTTATAGCTATATGATGATATTTTGATTACTATAGTCTTGAAATATATTTTGAGGTCAGATAGTGTGATGCTTCCAGCTTTACTCTCTTTGCTCAGGATTTCTTTGGCTGTTCTCTTTGGTTCCATACCAATATTAGAATTATTTTTTCTATTTCTGTGAGAAATGACATTGCTATTTTGATAGGGACTGCATTGATTCAGTAGATGCCTTTGAGCACTATTGTCATGTTAATGCTATAAATTCTTTTTTTTTACAGGAAAGTGGATTTTGTTTTATTATACTTTAAGTTTTACGGTACATGTGCACAACGTGCAGGTTTGTTACATATGTATACATGTGCCATGTTGGTGTGCTGCACCCCTTAACTCGTCATTTAACATTAGGTATATCTCCTAATGCTATCCCTCCCCGCCCCCCCACCCCACAACAGGCCCCAGTGTGTGATGTTCCCCTTCCTGTGTCCATGTGTTCTCATTGTTCAATTTCCACCTATGAGTGAGAACATGCAGTGTTTGGTTTTTTGTCCCTCCGATAGTTTGCTCAGAATGACGGTTTCCAGCTTCATCCATGTTCCTACAAAGGACATGAACTCATCATTTTTTATGACTACATAGTATTCCATGGTGTATATGTGCCACATTTTCTTAATCCAGTCTGTCATTGTTGGACATTTGGCTTGGTTCCAAGTCTTTGCTATTGTGAATAGTGCCGCAATAAACATACGTGTGCATGTGTCTTTATGGCAGCATGATTTATAATCCTTTGGGTATATACCCAGTAATGGGATGGATGGGTCAAATGGTATTTCTAGTTCTAGATCCCTGAGGAATCGCCACCCTGACTTCCACAATGGTGGAACTAGTTTACAGTCCCACCAACAGTGTAAAAATGTTCCTATTTCTCCACATCCTCTCCAGCACCTGTTGTTTCCTGACTTTTTAATGATGGCCATTCTAACTGGTGTGAGATGGTATCTCATTGTGGTTTTGATTTGCATTTCTCTGATGGCCAGTGATGATGAGCATTTTTTCATGTGTCTTTTGGCTGCATAAATGTCTTCTTTTGAGAAGTGTCTGTTCCTATCCTTCACCCATTTGTTGATGGGGTTGTTTTTTCTTGTAAATTTGTTTGAGTTCTTTGTAGATTCTGGATATTAGCCCTTTGTCAGATGAGTAGATTGCAAAAATTTTCTCCCATTCTGTAGGTTGCCTGTTCACTCTGATGGTAGTTTCTTCTGCTGTGCAGAAGCTCTTTAGTTTAATTAGATCCCATACAAATGGAAGAACATTCCAACCTCACGGGTAGGAAGAATCAATATCGTGAAAATGGCCATACTGCCCAAGGTAATTTATAGATTCAATGCCATCTCCATCAAGCTACCAATGACTTTCTTCACAGAATTGGAAAAAACTACTTTAAAGTTCATATGGAACCAAAAAAGAGCCCGCATTGCCAAGACAATCCTAAGCCAAAAAAATAAAGCTGGAGGCATCATGCTACCTGACTTCAAACTATATTACAAGGCTACAGTAACCAAAACGGCATGGTACTGGTACCAAAACAGAGAGATAGACCAATGGAACAGAACAGAGCCCTCAGAAATCATGCCACACATCTACAACCATCTGATCTTTGACAAAACTGACAAAAACAAGAAATGGGGAAAGGATTCCCTATTTAATAAATGGTCCTGGGAAAACTGGCTAGCCATATGTAGAAAGCTGAAACTGGATCCCTTCCTTACACCTTATACAAAAATTAATTCAAGATGGATTAAAGACTTAAATGTTAGACCTAAAACCATAAAAACCCTAGAAGAAAACCTAGGCAATACCATTCAGGACATAGGCTTGGGCAAGGACTTCATGTCTAAAACACCAAAAGCAATGGCAACAAAAGCCAAAATTGACAAATGCTATAAATTCTCTCGATTCATGAGCATGGGATATCTTTTCATTTGTTTGTCTTCTATTTCATTCATCGATCTTTTGTAGTTTGCTTTGTCGAAATCTTTCACCTCCTTGGTTAAATTTATTCCTAGGTTTTTTTAATAGCTAGTGTAAATAGAATTGCCTTCTTGATATCTTTTGTGGCTATTTCATTATACTTGTATAGGAACACTACTGATTTTTACATGTTCACTTTGTATTCTGCAACTTGGCTGAATTTGTTTATCAGTTCTAAGAGTTTTTTGTGTCAGTCTTGTTTTTTTCTAATAAGATCATGTCATCTGCAAAGGTAAACAATCTGACTTCCTTTCTACCAATTTAAATGCATTTTATTTTTTAATCTTGTGTGATTTGCTAGGATTTCCAGTGCCATGTAGAATAGGAGTGGTGAAAATGGGCATCCTGGTTTTGTTTCTGTTCCTAAAGCAAAGACTTTCAACTTTTCTCCATTCAGTATGATGTTAGCTGTGAGTTTGCCACTTATGTCCTTTATGATTTTGAGGTATGTTTCTTCTACGCTATATTTGTTGAGAGTTTTTATCATGAAGGGATGCTGAATTTTATCAAATGCTTTTTCTACAACTATTGAGATGATCATATGTTTTTTATCATTCATTCTGCTTATGTGATGTATCACACTTGTTAATTTGCGTATGTTGAACCATCCTTGTAGCCCTGGTATAAAGCCCACTTGATTATGGTGTATTATCTTTTCGATGTGCAGTAGGAATCAGTTTGCTAGTATTCTGTCGAGGATTTTTGAATCTATATCCATCAAGAATAATGACCTGTACTTTTCTTTTTGTGTGTGTTCTTGTCTGGTTTTGGTACAAGGGTGATGCTGCCCTCATAGAATGAGTTAGGGAGAATTCCTTTCTCTTCAACTTTTTGGAATAGTTTCAAGAGGATTGGTATCAGTTCTTCTTTACACATATGGTAGAATTCGGCCAAGAATCAATCTGATCCTAGCCCTTTCTTTGCTAACAGACTTTTTATTACTGATATGACTTTGCTACTGGTTATTGGTTTGTTCAGGTTTTCTGTTTTTTCCAGATTCAAGCTTGATAGATGGTAGGTGTCCAGGAAATTATCCATTTCCTCTAGATTTTCCAGTCTGTTAGTGTGTAGCTGTTCATGACAGTCTCTGATGATCCTTTGTATTTCTGTGGTATCAGACGTAATTTCTTTTTTATTTCTGATTTATGTGGGTCATCTCTCCTTGGTTAGTCAAGCTAGTGATTTATTAATTTTGTGTCTTTTCAAAGAATCAACTTTTCATTTAACTGATCCTTTGAACTGTTATTTTAGTCTCTATTTTGCTTATCTCTGCCCTGATCTACATTATTTATTTCTTTCTGCTAATCTTGGATTTGTTTTGTTCTTGCTTTTCTAGTTCCTTGAGGTGCATCATTAGATTGTTTATTTAAACTCTACTGGTTTGATGTGGGCATTTATTGCTATAAACTTCATGTTAGTACTGTTTTTTGCTGTATCCCACAGGTTTTGGTATGTTGTGTTTCCATTTTCATTTGTTTCAAGAAATTTTTTAACTTCCTTCTTAATTTCTTAATTGATCTAATCATCATTCAGGAACATGTTAAGTTCCATACATCTGTATAGTTTCGAAAGATCCTCTTGATATTTCTAGTTTTATTCCATTGTGTTCCGAGAACATACTTGATAAGATCTTGCTTTTTAAAAAACTGTTGTTACCTATTTTGTGGCCTAACAGTCTATTCTTGAGAATATTCCACGTGCTGATGAGAAGACTTTATATTCTGTACTTTTTGGATAAAATGTTCTGTAAATATCTGTTGAATCCGGGTAGTCTAAAATCCTGTTTAAATAAAAGTTTATAAATGTTTGTTAACTTTCTGTCCAAATGATTTGTCTAGTGCTGAGAATGGGGTTGGAGTTCCCCACTATTATTGTATTGTAGTCTCTCTCCTTAAATCTAGTAATATTTATCCTATGAATCTTGTTGCTCCACTGTTGGACACATACATATTTAAAGCCATAATATTCTGTTGCTGAATTGATTCCTTTGTCATTATATAATGACCTTGTCTTTTTTTTTTTTTTTTTTACTGTGTTTGACTTAAAGTCTGTTTTATCTGACATAAGTATAGCTACTCCTACTCACTTTTGTTTTCTGTTCGTGTGGAGTAGCTTTTTCCATTCCTTTATTTTTAGTCTACATGTGCCATTATAGGTAAAGTGTGTTTCTTGCAGGTAATATATAGCTGGATCCTAATTTTTAATCCATTCTGCCAGGCTGTAGCTTCTAAGTAGAAAATTCAATCCTTCCACATTCAAGATTATTATTAACATGTGAGGTTTTGTTCCCATTATATTGTTACTGTTTTCTAGTTGTTTTATATACTCTTCATTCCTTTCTTTTTCACTTATTGTTTCTAATTTTGGTGTGGTGGTTTTCTGTACAGGTACCATTTAATTACTTTCCCTTATTCCTTTGTGTGATTGCTTTATTAGCAGGTTCTACACATTCATAAGTTTTCAGGATGGTAAATGTAGTCATTTATGCTCCCAGGATTAGGACTCCCTTGAGCAATTTCCAGGGAAGACTTTATTTCTCCTTCAGTTACAAAGAATATTTTTGCTGGATATAGTATCCCTTGGATAGCATTTTTTTCTTTCAGTACTTTGAATATATCATTCTTTCCTGGCCTGTAAGGTTTCTGCTAAGAAATTCACTATTAGCCTGATAAGGTTTTCTTTGTAACTGACTAGGCACTTTTCTCTTGCCTTTTTCAGAATTCTGTCTTTGACTTTAGATAGTTTGACTATAATGTGCCAAGGAGAAGACTTTCTTGCATTGTATATGTTTGGGGATCTTGGAGCCTCCTGTTTCTGGATATCTAAATCATTTGCTAGATTTGGGAAGTTTTCCTCTATTATTTAATAACAAAAAAATAGATGAGTTTTCCAATCCTTTTGTTCTCTGTCTTCTGGGACCCAAATGATTCAAATATTTGGTGGCTTTATAGTATCCCATATGTCTCGAAGGCTTCAATTATTCTTTTTTATTCTTTTAACATTATTTCTGTCTGATTAGGTTATTTTGAAAGACCTGTCTTTGAGTTCTCAGATTCCTTCTTCTGCTTAATCTAGACTATTGTTGAATCTTTCTAACATTTTTTATTTCATTCAATGAATTCTTCAGTTTCAGGATTTCTGTATGGTTCTTTTTTATGATAACTATCTCTTTAGTAAATTTTTCATTCATATCCTGCATTGTTTTTCTGATTTCTATGTATTGTTTTCCATAATTCCCTGGTATCTCACTGAGCTTCTTCACAATCAAGAATCTGAATTATTTGTTCGGGATTTTGTGAATTTCTTTTTTATTGGAATCACTGCTGAAGAATTATTGTGTTCCCCTGGAGATGTCACATTTCCTTGCTTTTTCACGTTTCCTGCATCCTTATATTGCTACTTGGGCATCTGGTGTCAGTCACTGCCTTCAATTTTTTGAATTTACTTTAACAGCGGAGGGCATTTTTTTGAACATGTATCTATGGTGTTGGTTGGGTAGGGCACTTTAGCTATGATTCTAGATGTGTGCAGTAGTGTAGTCTCCGTAAGATTTCTTCAGCTGTACACAGCATCAGTTATCTGTGATTTCCTCAGCAGCTTATGGTGCAGTTATTAGTGGACGCTGTGGTAACGTTTTGCTAGGGCCTGGGGTGGCAGGTAAGTCAGTGTTCAGGCCCATGGCAGCAGTGGGTTGAGCATGCATTTCCTTGGGCCCCAAGGCAGTGTACACTGGCGCTGGTGTTACAGGTCCAAGCAGGCCAATTCTTGGGAAGTAGAAAAATGTGAAGATTAATTCTGGTGTCATCAGAGCTGAATTAGAATACCATTCCTGTCACTTCCTGGGTATTTCATCTCAGGTAAGTTATTAGGTTGAACAACCCAATACTGCTGATATTCAACTACTGTATTTGGGGGCTACAAGATCGCAATTTCATATGGCCCAACTGAATAATTATAGTAGCCTCAATTTTCTGTAAAACTGAAAAAATATCCCCCAACTTAACAGGGCCATTGTATGGGCTCATACAGTAGTCTCACAAAAACTCTTCCAATATTTTTATTAAAGGTTTGTTTTAAAATGTGTTAGTAAACGTAAAATGTCAGATTCTTAGTGAGAAACCCATGTTCTATATTTTAAACTTTTGAAAGATGAAAAAGATAATGGTAAAATCAGGACTTCTGTGCTAGAAAAAACAAAAAGAAAAACAAAAACAATCAGGACAGAAAAATATGCCCTAGGAACTCCGAATGGCTTTCTCTGGCTACACACAAAGAGTCTGCACACTGCTAAGGGCTCAGTCCCAGAGGGCTGCTCTATGCCCTCTCTGTGCAGCTCAGTAAGATGGCTCTGCCTCCTTTCCCTGAACACCCAACAGCCTTATGAAGGACCACACAAAGTCTTTCATCAGGACTTCCCCTCCGGATTCCTCCAGACAACCTTCTGCTTGTCTGTCCACATCTCTCTGCTCTGGAATGTCCTTGTCCTGGAGCCCTTCCATCACCTGATCATTGGAACTTACATTAACCAGTTCTGCGGCTTGCTCCCCTGACCTAGGCTGACTTTGGGGGGCGGGGGGAGGAAGCCAATGTTTGCGTTTTCGCAGTAAGATTAACCACAACCCTGAAAGTCACAGGCCACAAGCCACACTCCATGCTACCACAGTGAACCAATTTGCTCTTACAGGCCTCCTTACAGTATGGGTTTGATCTGGAGCCCTTCTCTCTGTTTTAGAGAATATTCACAATGAAAAATTCAGCGTAGGTGAATGACCTATCATTTCTGTTCTAATGAGGTCTTTGGAATTCCAGAATAGATATGCTTATTGCTAAGATCTCCCCTCTCCCTCTCTCAAGCAAAAAGGTATCAACAAAGGTGGCCTCTCAGTTATCACCCACTTCAAAACTGTCTGACTTCCAGGAACGTGTAAGCAAGCAGAGTGCCCAGTTCAATCTCACCACTGCCACAAAGTTCAGGCGATTTAGCCACAACAGGAAATACCCTCATTGTTCTTAGACATGATGGAACAGTATTTCTACGTTCATCCCAGCTACACAAACAATTATATGCATAGTAATAACATTCAAGATGAAGAAAAGTAATGAGATAAAAGACACATGATATGTGTTCCCTACTTTACACACGTGTGCACGCACACACACATAAACACACACTCAAAGAGAAAATCCATGGACTCTTCAAGAACCCATCAGCTGATGACATTTACCATAGGGCTCACGGGTCATTTCCTTGATGCACTTCAAGTATTTTCCTTAACAATCAGGAAAAGTAAGGCAGCACAAAGAACGAGGTACTGCAACAGGGAGACAGTCAACAGAAGGGGACAAAGAGAAGAGTGTCACTGCTGCTGGCCAGGCCAGCGGCCCAGGGCCCCACATATCCCACAGCAGTCTATCTGGCAAGTCCCCTCATAAAATTGCAGGCATGGGCTCCTATCATGTCCCCTGCATGATACAATGAGGATTACAGCTCAACATTGCTAAAAACTCAACCTGCATTTCTTTGATCAAAAATAACAAAATTGAATCCTAAATCTCACTTATAAATCCTAACACTGAAAGAGCTGTCTGAGAGCATCTAAAACAGTGTTTTTCAAACTGAAAGTAATGGTTATGGGTCACAAAATCAACTTAGTTAATGACACTTTTAAAAAATAAAGAAATATTGCACATCGTAAGAACATGTACTGGTTTGTAAAATTTCTGTTTTCAACACGTGTCTGTGCTATAATGTTTTATAAAACGTATTTCTTACTGTGGGTTGCACTCATTTAAACAAAAGGCTTCAAAACATTTATCTAATTCAATAGCCTCACTTGATGACAAAACTGAACCCTAAAGTGGGTAAAAGTGGTTAAAACAAGTTACATAACTTGGTACTGACAAGGATTCAAACCTATTCATTCTTCATCACAAGATGTCTTTTTAAGAAAAACCACAATCCCATTTCTACAATTCTTTTTTTTTAAAGTCCCACTAAACATCATCATTTATAAAACACAGAAACAGGTATCTGCAAATTTTTCAGAGAATTGAGTATAAGCAACTTTAACAATTTCTCCAAGTCACTTGGCAAATGTAGGTTCTCAGGGTAAAATCAGACAGTGGGATTAGAAACAAGGCACTGTGGCTTTTAATCAATACAAGATTACCTTTAACACTTTAGCACAATGTCAAGCACTTAACAAATGCTTGTATCTTCCTTAATCATACTCCTGTACTTTCACATCCATACAGCTTGAGCCTGGATGGAGCCCAGACCATCCAACAATAGCAAATCTTCCATCTAATCTAGCTACCCAACCATGGTGTTACCGTTATTAAGTAATCTGCAACTCTTCAAGTATCTAAGGCAGCCCTAAGAAAACACAAGAACCATAAAAAATCCTCACTTATTCTAATGGGTTATAAAATTAAATGAAGTGGGTAGAAAAACAAGATTCAAAACAACCATTTAAGAAGGAAAAATCAAATCATTCATTCAAATGAAAATGCCACCCTGAATACAGAATACAGACATCTCTTCTGACATTTTGGTTAATTCTAACCACTTTGAAAGATCGACCCAAACACCTTCGAGACAATCAAGAGTTGAAGGTTATGCCTATACCCTCAGAAAGCTAATTTTGCCTTCATTTTACAGTCAAGTCTCTTATTTCTCATAAATCTTCATGCAATTTGAGTCTTAATATAACTACAGCTTATTGGGTAAGTCCATCATCAACTAATCTGCAAATTATGGTATATTTATCATTTGCTATTGATATCCTGTATCCTGACAGATATACTCAAGTGAAGGTTTATTTTTAACAAAATATTCCAGTTAATTGGGGGGTATTACAATGGCCCACATTAACAGAAATTATTTCAACTTGAATAGAAAGAAACAGCTGAAGCTAAAATATATAATATTTAAGATATAATAAATCATAAATCAGTCAAATTATATGTCTCAAGGACAGTTCTAGGCAGAGAAAACCAAACAAATACTTAATCAAATGCCCTCTATAAGCAAAATACTGTGCTAGACTTTATATTTTAGGTAAATGCAAGTAACTTACTTTCCTAGCTAAAGTCTTGGGTCAGATTATAAAAATTACAATTGATTACATAAAACTTAATTAACCTTTTCCTTCCCCCTCACAGATACTCTTCATATCAATTTATGTGTTTCCAAGTACTATACCTATAATGTAGAGGTATCTGGGTTTGAGAGGTTTGAGGGAGAAAAGAGATTTTAAAAATCATATAAACTTTAAAAACAAATGAACAAGTGGCCACCCCATAAACATATCCTTTTGCATCAAGTGGTTGGACTCACATTTGCCAAGCTGCTTATTTGTTCAATAGCAGACGATGATCAAACTTTCCAATCTCTAAAATAGCTCCCAGATTCTAGATTACTCAATTACCCTTCATTTCACAGCAAGTAGCTATAATAAAATAATCTAAATAAAACTCTTTTTTTTTTTTTTTTTTGAGACGGAGTCTTGCTCTGTTGCCCAGCCTGGAGTGCAGTGGCGTGATCTTGGCTCACTGCAAGCTCCGCCTCCTGGGTTCATGCCATTCTCCTGCCTCAGCCTCCTGAGTAGCTGGGACTACAGGCGCCCGCCACCTCGCCTGGCTAATTTTTTGTATTTTTTTAGTACAGACGGGGTTTCACCATGTTAGCCAGGATGGTCTTGATCTCCTGACCTCATGATCCACCCACCTCGGCCTCCCAAAGTGCTGGGATTACAGGCGTGAGCCACAGCACCCGGCCTAAATAAAACTCTTTGATTCAACTTCTCAAAAGTAAAAGAGTGGGTTTACATATAATTTGAGCAAACCAGAGAGGACTATTCCCTTCATCAGAGACTTTCTGACACTACTAAAGTGAAAGAACCAGTCTTGCCATTAGTTACATAAAACCACAACCAAATTCAGAAGTCAGTACAAAATTTAGCAACCCTATCATTTTTCAAGGTTGTACCAGTTTTTACTAGACAAAGCAAATAAAGCCTAAGAAAATAACCTGAACATATTCACACTTAGAAAAGTCTACTCTTCTACAGTCCTATTTAACCAACGTCATGAGATCCTTAAGTTTATGAAAGTATTTTCTCTTCCATGAAAGAAGCAAAAAAAAAATTATTTTTCTTAGCTTAGAAATCTTTAAGGCAAACCCAGGCCCACTTTCATGACCTTATCTTTTTCTATTCCTTCCCTGCTCCCTAGGTATCTGTAACATGGTTATTTTCATTGTTTTCTCACTTATTTTTTTCTTGTGAATCACCTGTGGCTTTTTAGTATAGCGAATATGCTAGGCTAAATTAAAAAATTGGGTTTCTTTTTTAAGTCAAGTAAATAACTCTGATTATAATATTTCATCTCAAATTAACATTATTCTTAATTGCCTATGCACCTTACCTTACATTTTTAGCAGTCATATCCACTTCCTTCTAGTTTCTCTGACGTTTTTGCACATCAATCTCATTGGAAGAGAAAAACCTGACTTTTTTCTTTTTTCTTTTTTTTAAACGGGGTCTCACTCTGTCATCCAGGCTGGAGTGCAGTGTCACTATCTCAGCTCACTGTAGCCTCAACATTTTGGGCTCAAGTGATCCTCCCACTTCAGCTTCCAAGTAACTGGGACTATAGGCACTCGCCACCACACCGGCTAATTTTTGTATTTTTTGTAGAAACAGGGTCTCACTATGTTTCCCAGGCTGGTCTCGAACTCCTGAGCTTAAGCAATCCACCTGCCTCGGCTTCCCAAAGTGCTGGATTACAGGTGTGAGTCACCACACCTGGCCAACCATGAAATGTAGACTAGTATTACTAGAGTCAGGCATACCTGAACTCTCCAGTCATTCATTAATCCAGGCTCTCCTGTCATTCATTAATTCTGTGGCCTTAAGATATAAAAACTCTCTGAGCTTATTTTCTCAATAAAATGAGGGATATAATACAGATAACATCAAATTATTAAATAAACTAATGTGTGGACACAACTCTTCACAGAGAGTGTGGCACAGGTGAGGAACCAATGGTCACGCTGGGGTTGCTCTCACTCTCTGGTTTTGGTTGTTTGCTCCACATGAAAACACACTGTCTCAGAAGCACACCTGATTTTCCTCCAGACATGAGATGTACAACACCCCACTAGCCATGACTGTAAATCAATCTCTGTAGTGCCATTTACCCAGCAGTTGTGCCTCCTGAGGCAGTAACTATTTACGTGCACTGACCTAGAGGCTGGCAGTTTCCATGAAACCCTGCCTCCCCTTTCTTCTTTTCATCCCTCTACCAGAAGCAACACTTTTGTTCGAAGACACAAGTCAAAGACATTGATCTTACACAATAGAAAATTGTGGCTCACACACCTAGAATTCCCATCATTCTAATACAATACAGATAGCTACTCTATTAAGATCCAGACCTTCCAAGGCACACTGGCAAGGCAGCATCTCCACTAGAATCAGAAGGGAACAGCCAACCATGAGTAACCAGCACGCTGCTGCTCCTCCCCAAAGCTGCTGTCCTGCAGCTAACTCAGGGACTTCGAAACAACTTCAGTAGTGGCAAAGGCTGCTCCCAGCTTTCACATACTTTTCAATTCATATAATAGACATTTCACAGAAAGTTGTTGATAGATTTTCTTCTGCCTGTGCACATCAGTTAAATGTGTTTTATTTCTCTTCTGGGCTGTTTGCTGGCAGAGAACAACACAATGAAGAGGTAGTAGTATGCCTTTCCAGGCCCTTTATGGCCAAGATTATGAAAGAAGTGCTTTGACGAAGAATGTGCAGGCTGACTATAATAGTTTTCCTTTCAGTGTATTATTGTTGCCATGTGTTTGCTGCTGTCTGGAGCAATAAAAAAGCTCTGAAATATTTGTCTGTGTCCTCCATAGACCCAAGAGTTTCCATAAGAGAAATCACTTGGAAAGTCACAATATTGCTCCAAATAAAATATTAACATAAAAAACTTGTTGAAATGTTGAGCTAAAATACTAAAGAATTATGACCACAGCTGTAATTCATGAGGATACGAGTGCCTTCGCCTCATAAGGGCCTTTCTACCCCCACCACAGGCACATGTTTGGTATTGTTCTTCACACAACATAGATGCCACCAACCAGAACGAACTGCTTTGGGGATCCTCAGAAGTTCTGACAGGATAGATTAGATGGACAAGGAAAGCTGTCATGATTCACTTCTTGAGCAGACAGACACTTAGTAAACCAATAGTCAGTTGTTACAATTTTATTTGAAGAAATGATGATTACTTCTTTTGTATATGAAAAATACTTTTTATTTCTTCCTGTCATCCTAAATGTAGATTTATTTACTTAAGTTGAAAAATTTGGCCTCAAAATGTAACAAATTAATTAGTGATAATAATCTATCAGAAAGGAAGTGAGCTCAACATTAGTAACATAAATAATCTTTGAGTATTCATGAATTCTCTCTAAACTCAATCTTAACAGAAATATTCTCATTAAGAAAATCTCTAACAGAAGAGACAATTTGCCTCTCAGGCCCACAATTTCATCTTCACTATTCAAATTTCAGGACAGATTTCTGTGTTTATTCTCAGTACCCAGAAAAAGCAGGCACTCAATGAATGCTGTGGTAAGTAAACTTCATGTATTAGCACTTAGCCACATGCAACTTTAGTATTCCTTGAATGTTGTTCACTTGCTTATGAACCTGAAAAATAAGTCCCGGACGTTTAGTTATCCCAAGACCTAACGCAGTGTGCCTATTTGCTCTCAAATATTATCAACATCAAAGAAGTTTTTATTTCTCCAAAATGTTAGATTGAGTGAAGTCCCTATAATCAAGATAGATTATCTGCATTGCCCAAGTTTTTGTCCTCAGATTTTTATAGGCATTATTGCGCATCTTCTATTGACATTTTGTTTATACAACTAGGATCTTTGTTTTTCCTAACCCAAAAGGGCTGAAAGAGGAGCTTTTGACTTAACAATTAATTCAGCGTTTACCTATTTTATTTGTCTACAAAGTAATAAGCTCATACGCTGAAGTGGAGGAAAGAAAGGTGGCTAGAAAGGTTAAAATGAGATGCAGAAAGTAAAAAAAAAAAAATGCTGTGACATAGAGTACAGATTTTACGAACAAGAATGTTATGGAAGAAAACAGTCAGTGTCTTGCTGCGATTACAAAGCTTAATTAGTGATAGTAGCGGAGATCAGAAAAAAATGCAATCAAGAGCAGAGTATGGGGGATAGGGGAGGTATTCAGCTAATGCTTCTGGAAACGATCTAAGTTACTCATTTGCAAAAAGAAAGGTTAGCTAGACATTAACTTGTCTGTAAAATGGTAATAATAGGAATCTGCTTTGCCTGTATCATAGGATTGGTATAAAGACAAAAAGAGGTCATACATGGAAAAACCTGCAAACTATAATGAACCACCAGTGAATGCAGGTTCCTCCTATCAACCTTATCTTGCCTGATAACTCACACATTCTTCCAGTCTTGAAATTCCTTAAGTCTTTGGGTTGTACAAAATAAATAGTTTCCTGATTTCTCTTTTTTATTGAGATAGAAATTTTCTATGCATAGCTTACTTAAAATGAATGACATTGTTACTGGCTCTGGAAATTAGAGAAAACTGGTTCTTTCTGAACACAACCTTGATCCTAGAGATGAAACACTCCACCTGACAAGAGAGGAAAATCCAGGCCTCATGCCATGCCCTAAGCATGGTTTATGTTGGCACCACTCTTTCCCTATATCCCACCACCAAGAGAGCTGAAACTCAGAATGCTGATAAGATGCAGAACTCAATGGGTACTGGCGATACACTGAAAAACAGAAAACAAAGGACAATCCACAGTGCGACAACAAGCATATCAGAGCTGGCCTTTCTCCCTTTATCCTTGATAGAGGCAACATGTGCCAAGGGAGGCAGGTGACTGAACAGTTTTATCTGTTCTCTCTTTAGTCATTAATTCATCCAGTGAGCATTTATTGGGCAGCTATTATGTGTAAACCACTACACGAAAAGCCAATGGTAATACTAAAACAAAGCAAAAAAAATCTAATTTCTCAAACAGTGTATAGATTCCTTTAAAACATTGTTATCCAGTATGGAAATGAATGCCATGAATAAATGGTGCTCAGTCATTCCCCCAGCTTCCAATACTTTTTAGTTCTTTTATCTGGGGCCAGATTACAAGGAAATCAAAAGTCATGCTCAGGAATTTTCACAGAGAAACTACTGAAGGATTGTGAGAAGAGACTTAATTAGCCTGAACCTGATTTACTATTGAATTTGGGAAGAAAAAATAAAATTAAAATCAACTAAAAGGTTCTAACAATAGACTGTTTGTGAGATGACAAGGAAGGACTTAGCCAGAGCAACAGAACTGAGAACAAAAAAAAAAATAAATGCTTCAAGAGGCCACAAAGTAGAGGATGATTTTCAATGGAAATAAAACAGCTATAAAAGTTGAAGAAGGGAGAATAGATAGTAAGAAAGAAAAGAGAAGCAGAAGGAAAAAGAGAAGCAGCACCCAAGTAAAAGGGAAAAGGAGATGTAAGAGGAGAGGTCTCATTAGACTTTTTCCTTGAGTGCCTGGGTATTTTTTACTATGTGTTGCTCACTGCCTTTGAAAACTTATTCTTGGGTCTTATTTGTGGTGACTTCCTCCAGAGAGAAATTTTGTTGGCTTGTGTCAGGAACCTAGGACTTCCACAAGTTCCTAAACTCCTAAAACTAAGTCCTGAGTTTAAAATGTTCCGGACTACCCAAGCAATATGTCTTTGGATTACAGTATGCTTGAGGGTCTACTTGTGGTTACACCTTCTTAGGAATCCCCTTCCACTCCTGCTCTGCACAGCACAAAAGTACTTTTCCTGTGGAACACGCTGGGGCCATGTGGAGAGAGGGTTTAGGTATAATTCACCATAAATCTAAGAATGTGACCCTTTGATTTCTGTGCCTTTGATCACACAGGACTGTCAAAATGAACTTCCAGTTTGCCAAACGGGCAAATGTCCTTAGGATGAAAACAGCCTAAATTTGTAGCTTACCTCCTCTACTTTCCCATAAGTATCAGCCTGATAATGGCTCACCATGTAGTTAGTTCTTCAATTATTTTAAGGAGATTTTAAAGAATTTTATATTCTGCATTTTTAGTTGTTTTCAATAGAGATTTGATCCAAATAATCTAGCCTACCAAATTCCTGGATGTGAAACAAAACAATAAATTCAAATCTCTATACAAAAAGCGTTGTGGTCAGCCACGGAAATACCTGGTCCCAAATCTGATGGCAAAGAGTAGGAAACACGTATAAGAAATTCCTATACTTCAGAAAAAAATCAGTATCTGAAAAACTGAGGTTAACAAGTTTATCTGACGATAGTTATAAACACATTTATACACCACTAAAAACTGTGTTATTAGGCCATCAACCAACAGTACATAGAAAATACTCATAATGATGTACATTCTAAGTATCAACAAATCTCTTACATTTTCAAAGCAAAATTCAACCTGAATAAACAGAAATAGATTTTTTAAACTCTTAAGCTTATAAAATGACCTGTTTTAAATTGCTTTCTAGGATTCCAATCATAAGCTAGAACAACAACAACAAATCCTCGTTTCTCAATCTTAATTACAGTGGAATAAAAACCAAAAGTTTTTGGAATGGTACTATGTTTTATACTGATACTCTTACTGTGTTTATAGTGGCATTAAATAATTTGAACGACTCTTCTGCAACTGAAGTGGAATATATGCTTTAGAGTATTGAAGAAGGATTTAGCTCAAGTTTCGAGGTCTCATCACTTATTAGTTCAAACTATCAGCATAACAGAACTAAAAAGAAAAATGACACTATATTCATTATGTGATTTAAGTATAAAACACTGCCATGATAAATATTTGGAAATTCCAAGCTTTTATAAAAGCACACTTTATGTACAGTATCAGCATTCATCCCTTTAGGGTGTACACTGTGGACTGCCTCGTGGGGGGAGTTTATCTCATTTCATTTTCATTCTACATTCCACTTTTGAGTTGCCAACTAAATTGCTTCTTGGTTTATAGTATGGAAGACTTCACAAAGTTTAGTTGGAATTGCTTACTTTTAAAGTACGCTGATAGAAAACCCAATGTGGTTTGAAATATCCTCATCAGATGTTTGGATAGATATGAAACCAACACATATCAAAAGGAGATCCAAACTACCATTAGCTGTATAATACATAGACTTATACATTTAACAACTTCAACTGATCAAAACACATTAAAACTCTTCAGGGGAAATGAACTTCGTTCCTGCATTTTCCATTACTAGGAACTCAAATTCTGTCCATCCTCTTTGGACTATCAGGATCTCAGTAAATGTCAAGTAATGATGAGCTACAAGGACAGTGTAAGTACATTTAATGTGACTGGACAATGGAACAGTTTGATACGGTCACCAATAGAGACTCATACTCTTAGTCTGAAAAACATAAGTTTAGTCACTAGAACAAAGAAAATGACAGTCTTATTTCTTTCCAAACCAGTCAGGCCACACCTAGTATAAGATGCTTAATTCTGAGCATTATACCTTAAGGATAAAGACAAGTGAGATGTGCTGGGCAGATAAGCATCAGGAGGCTGGGCACAATAGCTCATGCCTATAAGGGAGGGCAAGGTGGGAGGATAACTTGAGCCCAAGGAATTCACAACCAGCCTGGACCCATCTCTGCAAAGAAAAAAAATTTTTTTTAATTAGCCAGGTACAGTGATGCACGGCTGTGGTCCCAGCTACTCGGGAGACTGAGGTGGGAGGATCCTTTGAGTCTGAGAAGTTGAGTGAGCTGTTATGGCACCACTGCACTCCAACCTGGGAGACAGAGCAAGACCCTATCTCAGTAAAAGGAACAAAAAAAAAAAATCAGGAGAGTTACAGGACCATGAATCTACATAACAAAAAGAACAACTACAAGGATAGGGCTATATGACCTGGTTTGGGCCAGGACTCAGGGAAGACTGGATTCATGGGAACAACTCTTTCTAAATATTAAAAATAGAAATATACAAAAACAATGAATTTTACACGGATTCCCAAGGAAAGAAATTAGAAATAACATGTGTAAAATAAGCTATGGAGAGAGACTTTCAACTAGAGTTGTTTGTGGATGGAATGAACTGCTACGACCGGTTAGTAGCAGTGAACTAAACTACTCTTTCAGGGTATACTTGTTAATCCACACTAAGTATCCATGCACCATCACACAATCTTGCCTAAGCTGTGCTGTTCCCTGAACCAGTCCCCTTCTGTGACTACCTGGCAAAATATAACTTCAATCATTCTACTCACACATTGCCCTTGCTACAATTTTCCCTGACATCACTCTTTCCCCTAAACCTTCCCAACCTTAGAATTAATCATCGCCTCATTCCAGCTTATGCAGCACTTTTTGTGTTCTTCTATTACAGTATATACCTACACTAAAGTATAACAAAACATACAGACTACTGTAATTACATTCTTGGTACTTGTGTCTGGCATAATTTTAGTACATTTATTGTAGGTAACAGATTTATTTGGACTGTTACATGTATGTTATGTAACATACATATATTTATGACTGTTACATGTATGTTATGTAACATACATATATTTATGACTGTTACATGTATGTTATGTAACATACATATATTTATGACTGTTACATGTATGTTATGCAACATACATATATTTATGACTGTTACATGTTATGTAACATATGTATATTTATGTCTGTTACATGTATGTTTTGTAACATACGTATATTTGTGTCTGTTACATGTATGTTATATTATGTTTACACATGTTATGTATTATACATTATATCTTATGTATTATACATAATATATACATTATATAGTATGTTATGTATTATACATAATATATACATTATATTATGTTACATGTATGTTATGTAAACATACATATATTTATGTAGATAATATACAAATAATAGATGCAGAGTCAACCTAGATGACTTTAAGACACTGAGATTCTATGGTACTAGAAAATGTAGAGACATGTTTAAGGACTTTTAGCAGTGAACATAGAAGATTCTCTGACACTGATATGCCTAAAAAAGTACTATACGTGTACCCTTAAACAGAATTAGAAAGACTCAGAATCCAGTACATTTCTTCCAACATTAAAAACAAAAAATTCATGCAAAAACTCCACAGGTATAAGTTGGACATTTTAGATATCCAAAAAACAACCTTTAATTGAATAGCAATATAAATGATATTCTAAATAAAACAGAATGATAGATACAGAAAGATAATAGGAGGTTGTCAAGAAACATGAAGGAGTATGTGTATTCAGCCAGTAGTTACCAGATTACAAATCCATAAAACAAAAATTATTCATGATCCTCTTTTTCTGGGCTCTATTTTGAACTTACTCATTGACATATGCCAAAACTATAAAAGCAAGACAAAGCAGGAAACCTATAGTCTCACCACCAAGTCAAATATTTCCATTGTGACCCGTCTTTCCACGTGCAGCTACATGGACTACGAATTAAGTCCAAACATATTTACCTTAAGCCATTCTTGTTGGGCTTTGAGAAATCTCTACTTTTAAAGAAAAACAGGTCTACAAGACCATGAAACATTCTTTCTCATATTTAAAAGCAGCAGAGAAAACACTTGTAAAAAATACAAATAAATACAAATAAGCCAAAAACCTTTGTTTTTTGCATTATGCATTCTATTTCTCGTAAAAGATGAATGATGAGAAAACAAAAATATAAATTTGACTTTAAAAGAAACATTCAGGGTGTTTCAAATGATCAGCAAAGATTCAACTTAATCCCCTAAGAAACTAGTAATAGTTGTTAATGACTGCAATAGTACCAATTATAGATAACCAGGGAGAGGATCCAAACAAATGAGAAAAATGCAGAAGACAGCATTTTAATTATAATGCTCAATATAAATATAAGGTTAAAAATCATTATTCTGCATCATCCTTCAAGGTGAAAGACTCATATACAATTATGCAGCAAATGAAATGTTGCTTATTGCAAAAAGAAGAATGGTCTTATAAAAATTAAATTCTAAAAAAGATACAAATTAAATGCATATTATGACTGTATGTATATCAGAAACATCTGATAACAGACTAGAAAGAAACGCAGCAAAAAAAAAAAGATAGAAAAAAAACATAGGGTCTGGTGTTAAGATTTTAGGTAACTTTTTTTGGTTTTTCAAATTTGTGCTAATATTATGTCACTTTTGTATTATTGAAATTTCATTTGCAATTTGTTAGGAAGACCTGGAAAATAGTGCTTACGCCGAGAGACAGATTTCTCAAGAAACAATCCTGTGATAATTTCCCAACAATCTTGAAGCCTCAATGAAGTCCTTCATGACATCCTTGCAGACTGGATAATGAAATGTGGGCCTTTGTGCGGAAACAGGGAGATTCTCAACTGGCTAAATGACCACTCCCAAGGGACCTGAAGACCAATGTCCATAAGATTCTACTGGACACAACAAGAGCTCTCTTCACAAGCCTGTCCTGTGCACTACATGTGACAGTGAGGCAGGCACACACTGAGAAACATGTTGCACACGTTAGAAAGTACTAGAAATGATTACAATTATATTAGACACTGTATAACAGACTAAGATTTTTTGTTTCATTTGTATAGAATAGAAAAATTTGAGCTAGATCTACAAGATTGCAACTTAACAAAGATAAATCTAAAGTCCTCTACTAGGTCCAAATATTAACTGTATAAGTGGGGCACAAGGAAATATAGCTAAGAGACCAAATAATTGAGGAAAACGTAGGCATTTTAATTGTCACTCAACAGCATGGCATGACTGCCAATAAAGCAAATACAATTCTAGACTGCTGAAAAGAGAAGACGGTCGTGCCATATACCGTGTTCAGTACTGCATTCTATAAAGGACAGTCATGAACTAAGTACTTGGAAAAAAAGGAGCAGATTTAAGAATAACATTCACATTTTAAAGGAGAAGTTACTTAAGAAGTGGGTAGGCATATTTGGTGCAGTTTAGGGGTTGAGGGCAGTTAGAATCAACGGTATAGAGACTGGTAAGAAGCAGATTTGCGTTCAATATAAGGAAGACTTTTCTCACCAGAAAGCAGCCCAAACACAGATCGCGCTCCTAGCAAAGGCAGTCAGACGGAAGCACACATTAACTCTTACATGTGGTCAGGGAAGCTACAGAAAAGACCCCTGCACTATATAAAAGATAAGCATAGATACCTGCAAAATCTCTTCCAGCTGCTATATTTCTTTTTTTTTAATCTTCTTCTAACCTATTTCTTTTTATTCAATATTTTATATATGTCTTTCCATATCAATTACATATACCTACATCATTATTTTTAAAGACTACATGCTATTTCATTACATAAATCACATTTTATTTGTTCACTCCTCTTTGCTGCTGTATTTCTTGAGGTGTTAAACCAACTGAGGTACAGTATGGGAAGCACAACTATACCAACACTGAAAATGAAATGCTTCTCTATGAAATTTTCTCACTAAGAATCAAATGAATGGTTATTTTCGCTAGAAACTGTGGAGCAGATGCCACACTCCCCCAAAGCACTAAACACGTGCACCCAGGTTTACAATATAGCACAGAATGCCATACATATTCTCATATTCTATTATCCCCAAAATCAGGTTGTACCTTATAATCGCAGTCGGCCAGGTTGCAGTGGTGTAGTTGTCCTTGCCTGATCAGGTGCACACCTGATCATCACTGTTAATGCCAGTTACTTGAGTTAAATAGTGCATGCTTCAGGTATTACACATCTTAAGTTTAATGACACTATAATTCAGTAATAAGACAAAAAGTTAAACATAGAAAGTAACTAAAATACTCAGTGGGGCACAAACTTGTATTAACTTAAGAACATATCTGCCACTTGAGGGATGTCTACAATTCTGTATTTTCTTGCAAAGTAATCAATTCATTTTGCTATTTGTTTTAGACATATACACAAGAGTAAAATGATACAAATCTACGTCTCAATAAATCTAAATAAGCTTATCCATAAGTATAAAATATTAAGAATCTCAGTGGTGAGAGACTTGAGTCATAGTTTAATCAGAAGAGCTTGTGCTTTCCTAATGGTACATAAAATAATGATGCATCTGAAAATCGGTGTTGCAGAATCAGTGAAATAGAGTGTGTTTCTTGCAAATGTGATGTAGATTTTATAGACAGAGCACTTTATTTTTAATCTATCTTTAATATAAGGAATCTTAGAATTGTAGAGTTGGATGAAACCTCGGAAGTCATTTGAACATAAACTCAATCTAGCATATAAATCCTTTCAATGATAGATCTAATGTGTTGGATGACAACTTTTAAAGAAGCTGAAAGACATCCACCAATTGTGGAAAGTATGCTATCCAAAAGAAGAATTCGCAAGTTAAGTCCCCTCAAAAAAGGGGAAGAGAGGCTTGACCTCAATGAAATTTAAGATTTATGTTCTGTGAAGGACATCACAGATACAGCAAGCATAGAAGTGACAACTGGAAGAATATATCTGCAACACATATACCTGATAAAAAGTTAATAGGAATTCCTACAAATTAGCAATAAAAACTGAATGGACAATGGATAGGAAGAGGCATTTGACAGAAAGAAACACCAGAATATCTAAATCTATAAAGTGAGTTCAACCCCATTATTAATCAGAGGTACAGCTATGACATAATGTAACTCTCCTCCAGTTTGCAGAGTAAAAGGGTAGATCTTAATTTTAATGATGTGAAACAAAGTTTATGAAAAAGAGGCGTGAAATGAAAGAAGTAAATATTCATGTAATTCGCTTTTTAAAGTTTTCATACATCCAGTGTCTTAAAGCAGGGACCTGTACAGAGAAATAAACTATATTTTATGATTTCCAAGTAAAAACATATATATATTTAATTTGTTTTGATTTTATTACTAGAATTTGTTTTTGTTTCAGAAAACAACACATTTACAAACTTGAACACTGTTTAAGCACAGCCTAGTCAGGGAAACATTCACCGTGTCTATTTCAGAAATAAGACACTTAATGTTAACTAATGTAGTGGAAAGGACTACATTAATGATTTGCCATTTTAAGGAAAATGACAAGCTAAGTAACAGCTGTCAGTAGGTCAAACGCAATTCAATCGGCATAGTTAGTTCTAAAAAACATTTAAATAGGTTCTTTAGCTGTGAAGTCCACATATTACTCAGTAATTCTAGAACTAATCAAAAGCAAATAGAAAGAAACAATTCTCACTAGCTTGGGGTCAGTGAAAACCTATTTGACCTATGCCAAAAAGGGAGGTTCTCCATTCAAACAGATGGATAAAAGCTCCAAGTACAGTTATCTCACTAAAATGCCAAACAAGTCACAATGAACACATGACACAAAAAGCCCACATCGACTTTATATTTTAGTTGTGTGCATGTATATTATATGTATGTGTACACAGACACATCTAGAGACTAATTGTTAGTGATTGCAAATTTTATATATAAAAATGCCCATATATTTAAGACTCAAAGAATAGTTGTCTTTTTTATATAGTCACTAAAGACAGATATATAATATGTATGTATACTAACAGACAATGTGAGTTCAACAGGTATCATTTTAATGATATCATGCTGTACAAACATATAAAGAAAATATATTTGAAAAGAAAAAAAAAGTTTGCAAATTCCAGGTAATAAATGAAAAAATGAATTACAAGAACACCCAGAAACCCAAAGGAAGCTGTTACAGATCACTGAATTTTTGGAATCTGAAAACTCTGTAGTTTTATATTTTATTATTGTAGATAATTGTATACACAAGCCCCCACAGAATAATGCCTTGTCTGTTGTTCTTGAGAGAGAGCAGAACAGATGGTTCTAGTCAAAGCCCCTCGGCGACTGAGCATTATCACCTATCTAGGGAAGGAGATGGTGGTGCGGGGGTGGCAAAAAGGAGGATGAAGGCTTCTGGGAAAAGAGGGTGTAGCTTAAGTAAAAAATGGACAGCTAAAACGATGAGGGGTGAAACTGAATGTAAATTATGCCTGGCCTTAAATATAAGAGTTTTAATATTTTATTCGTAATAAATCCACTGTTTTCCCCCTTAAACTGCTGTCACAACACGTGCTAGTGGCCCCTGACAAATGCCTGAAATCTTTGCCATCATTATTACACAGGAAAGGCTTTGAAAGAATTCCAAGCAATCCATCCATGTCATACTTTGACAAAGCAAGGGAGAGGCCGTGGGAAGAAGAGATTTAGCTCCAAGTGAAGAGTTAAGAAAGTGAGCCTTTACTCTAGGCTCCAGTTCTGCCCTAAAACCTAGCTGTTGACTGTAGAAAAGACTAGGATCTTCTCCTAGAAAGGCAATTACCAGTCTACATGGTTAGGATAGTGACAAGCAAAAGAAACATGTCAAATAAATAAATGGTTACCATTAAATAGAATTTATTTGCAGGTACTTTCTAAATTTAGTACCATGACTATAAAAAACAAAACAAAAAACAGAAAACCTTTCAAACTACCAAAGCATGTGAAAACAAAGTATAAAGCTGTTTCAATACTCCCTTATGTTAGTTTTAAGAAAAAAAAAAAACTAAACTGGGACAATAAGAAAATTACACATTTTTTTTTTTTTTTTTTTTTTTTTGAGACGAAATCTCTTTGTTGCCCAAGCTGGTGTGCAGTGGCACGATCTCAGCTCACTGCAACCTCCATCTCCCAGGTTCAGGTGATTCTCCTGCCTCAGCCTCCCGGTAGCTGGGAATACAGGTACCCACCACCACACCCGGCTAATTTTTATATTTTAGTAGAGATGGTGTTTCATCATGTTGGCCAGGCAGGTCTCAAACTCCTCACCTCAGTCAATCCACCTGCCTCAGCTTCCCAAAGTGCTGGGATTACAGGCGTAAGCCACCGCGCCCAGCCACATAAATTATTTTTATAATTACTCTTCAAATAAGGAAAATTTAGTAACAAAGAAAGTAATCTACTTGAAATATTTTTAGCTATTATAGATTAACAAGGATAAACACCAATCTAAGAATTTGTATGTAGCTTATAACTTTATTTAGAAACAAAATCTTAAATCCTTATGGTAATTTCATAAAAGGTTGAAAAAGTCTAATTTTTATATGCTTAGTTGAGAAACACTTAAAACAAACCCTGCACTGAGCTGAAAATTTCCACAAGACATATAAAGAAACTTATAAAAGCTCGGAGTAAATCTCTTAGGAATGTCTTGATTGGGGTTAAAATATGGCTGATAATAAGCTTTAAAAAACTAACTTAGGAACAAGTTTGCCACCTTGACTGTATGAAATGCCACTAAATTGAAAATGGAATCTGGATGGCTTTAAAATAATTCAATCTATGCTAGTTATAAATCCTGGAATCTTTTACTTGGGAATCCATGGTTTAAATACAATGACAGTTAAGAGGAAAGGTTTTATTATTATATAAGTATTTTTCTTTGACTTTTAGAAACTCTACAAATCAAGAGAAATCCCTTATTCAAGTAAAAAATTCACAAAAAAAACGCTTTGAAAATTAAAACTTTTAACTATTTTTTTCTGCTACAGGTGGAATTTGTGCTGTGCTTGGGATACTACAATACTGTCTCTTAAAGATACATTTTTAAAACGTTTACTTTTTGTTCTCTAAGTCATCTACATTTAACCACTATTTTTACATTATAAACTCTCATTTAGCATACATTTACTACAGCGGCCAATAATGATCTATTATTATACAAATCAAATATGTGTTTTAAACTTTACTTCTCCAAAGAGCTACTTCCCCTTCCCCACAAAAAAAAGCATCAATTCGTTAAATAGAAATTTCTGGAAAGTTGTACTTGAGTGAAAGCTACAGTATTAAGAAGCTTAGTTTTCATAATCACATCCTATATAGTCAATATAGTTACAGCATGAAATAGGTTTGTTTGTATTTTTCCCTGGTGAGCAATTTTGGGGCACAACAGGTTCTACTACAATTGTCTGTAAATTATAATAAATACCAAAGCTAAATGTAGAAAATTAACGCTGGCACCTAAATTTATTTACATGCCTCAGAATCATTTCATGGAAATTCATGTATATTTATTTACCTGTAAGAAAACTCAGCAAATCAACTTATTCATTCAGATTTCTATTTTATAGAAAATATTCACATACTAATTTTCTCTAGATAAGATATTCCCATACTAACAGTATGACCAAAGGCTTATACAGCATTCAACTTTAATTTATACTTTCTGACAAAAGAAAATATAGTGCCTTTTCCATCCCAGAATCTCCACTATTCTGCATTAAGTTTTTAAAAAGGCGTAAGATAACTTTATATAAAGATTTTAAATATTTCTTGAGAAAAACCATTATATGCTAATATCTGACAATTGTTTCTTCCCAAAAAGTATGATTTTTAAATGAAACTGAGCTTTTCATCCTTAGGTTTTATTAACACTGATGTTTTCATTAGACAGGATATGTAATTTATATTGATAAGCACAATACCACTTCAAAAACAAATTGGACAATCATGAAATTTTGGGGTTGTAGGAGATCTTGGAGAACATACAACATAACTCTTTCCTATTTCCCAAAGCCTCACATGCTATTTTACAGATGGGAAAACTGAGGCCCAGAGAGATTATGTGTCTTCCTCACAAGTTTGTTTTACGTGATTATAAAAATTCTGACAAGATTAATTCCTTTAATTTCTCATCACAAAGAAAAAGTACCCTGTGCTAGTTAGAATTTAGAAGGTTTTATATTTCAATATACCAATCAAAAATATAAATCAATGAGGCTTAAATCACAGAATTACAATTAAAATTGGGTTAAAGAAATGTAAATAAATTGCCAATATAGTGAAATTGTCATTTCATGTGTCAACCCTATAGTTATCTTTTGGATTTATTACAAATTCCTATGAGGTAAATAACTTCTAAGTTTTCAAAAGGTGGCCACATCTGTGTTCTTCTAATGTCCTATACATTACAACAATTAATATTTTTATCATTACACTGATGTTTCAATAAGATACCTCTATATGCAACCAACCATTTTATTTCATAAAGCTCTACTAGAAAGGTCTAAAGTCACAATACAATGTAAATAAACTACAGATTATTCCGTAAAACATTTTATATGTGGCAACAAACATATGCCTTTAAGTTTGATGAATACAAACGGTAGACTATTAATAAAAACTACACGACAGCAACAAAATCTATATCACTGACGAGTCAAGATAGTACACATAGCATCAGATCATAGAGCTAATGTGAAAAAAACTCAAACATGTGATAGGGGCACTACACAAAATGTCATGTGCTAACATCTGGAATTAAGATTACTTACAGTGGGGAAAATAAAACGTCCCCGAAAAGTGAAGGCACGCATTAAATCTTGGCACTCTTTTTATAGTTGTTTTACACATAGAAATGTAATGCTTACAAAGAACTAATTTCACTAAAGGTTACAATTGTACTAGTATTTTCTGTAAGAATGCAAGAAAATGAGTAAGATTAGTCAAAACTCTGTTAACTTCTATGTTATTATGAAAGATATTGCAATTTTTGTATTAAACATTTCATGTGCCTATGACCTGACATTACTGAGATTTCTTTTTTTAAAAAAGTGAGTATTTAAGTGTCAAAATTTTACTGAAAAGTTTTTACTGAAAGTACTAATTTAGTATGTAATTTATGTTACATTATAAAAAACACTTTTTTACTAGCTAGGAACTAAAAATCTCTGACCAGATAAGGGTTTAACCAGGTTAAAATATGGCTGATAATAAGCTTTAAAAAACTAACTTAGGAACAAGTTTGCCACCTTGACTGTATGAAATACATCTTTTCCCAAGTGATAGAACTTGGGGAAGTTCTTATGAAATTCTTTCATAAGTAGTATGGTAAAAAAAAAAAAAAAAAAAAAAAAAACACTAAAAAAACAAAAAACAAAAAAAATGAGAGAAAATAAAAAATGAAATTTCAGTAAAGCTTTTCAGAAGAAAAAACACAAGAAAAAGGGACAAACTAATATTTCACACATTGGAAATCCAGTAACTGCTTTATGGATTAGTCTCTGGATCCTGTGCCAACAAAGTTGCACCACCAAGAATCATCATCATATAAGATGGTTCAACCTGATAAGTGGAATCCCCAGTTAGAAACTGACAGAAAGAGAAAAGAATCTCCCACAAAATGAGAGAAAGTATATCAAATCTATCTGAAACCATTCCTCAAGAAAGACGAACTATAAGCAATACATTTATGAACTTATGTGTTTATCTAAAATAAAGACACAACCTGTGGGGAAAAAAAGGCAATTAAATTTAGTGCCAAAATTGAACTTTAGGGTAGTTATATTACACAAATTTTTCCACTAACCATTAACACTTCATTGAAAAACAATGGCCACATGAGAAAATATACTTCGTGATTACATGCAATCATCTATCAATTTAAATAATTTTAAAAGTATCTATATATGTTTAAATATTTTACATCAGATAAAAGAAAGGACAATTTGGACATAAAGGAAAATCTAAGTATCATAAGCACAAAACTTTGGTATTTTAACCTCAAACAACAGTCTGTGCTCTAGTTTATTAATCAACAGGAATGCTACTTAATTAACTATGTGAAAGTTAAAGTAAGTAAGAAAGACAAACAAGGCAAGTATTACTTAAGCTATTATTATACTATACTGGAAATTTTTCAGATATCTAAGATTTTGTAAGATGTAGTCACCTAAACAAATGTAAAGCCATCATAAATTAAAATTGGTTATAAAATGCCAATAAAACATTGAAGTCCCCTGTAATTCATACAAAATCTGTTTTTAGAGTTTAAAAAGGGCATCAAAAACTATAGTGTATCATTTTTAAAAGCCCATTTAAAAATTATAAGCAAATTGAAAAAATGTTATTAATTATCCAACATTTAATTATTCATGCAAAATATTTATAAAATATTGTCAAGGAAAATAAATGTTCTAGTGCTAATATGAAGAAAATTAATATACTGGTTTTTAAAAAAATTTTTAAAACAATATTCTTCAGTTAGTAAGCAACACAAATCACTTAGATTTGCCTGCTTGAGACACGATTCTTTTGAAACCAAGCAATTGAAGGAAATGGTGTTGCAATACTGTCTTTTTAATGAAAACCGTGGCAGTGAAAAGGTCACATAAATAATCTGCACGATGTTATTCCATTAAGAAAGTCACAGTCTAAATCTAATGACTGCCAAAGAGGGGCTAAAAGTGTAAAAGAAAAAGTATGCAGTCACCTGCAAAACATATTATATTCTGATTAAAAACTGTTTTTAAACAACCTTTTAATCTAAAACCCATTTGCTATCTCAAAAATGACCTATAAAGAAATGTTTATGTAATTGTGACTAATTCAATCATCTTACACTCTGGGTTTTAAGAAATATATGATAATGAAAGTTCAACTTATAAAATTCCATTTGATTAATTAAATTAAAAATTCACAAAATTGTGGGATTATGTGTTTAGACATCAGAATTTTCTTTGTTCTTGTTTTCAAACCACCTACACTACTAAAAATATTAGGGTAACACAGATAATATCTGTGCATACAAACTGAAGTTAACACAGTAGACTGCTTAAAACAGAAAAACTACATACATATCTTCTTTTTCCACTGATATGACAGAGTATAACCAATTAATCATTAATAAGTAACAAGCAGCAGCCAGAATATGTTTAATGCTTCATTAAAACAACATTGAGGCCCAATACAGTACACAGCAAACGATGCTGGAAACCACCTTATACCCTTGCAAACCGCATTCCCTTCTAACCTCATTTGGTGGAAGCAGCTAGAGGGTGAATGGCAATATACTCTCAAGTAAGCTTTTATTAAGTATGAGAAATAAATTACATTAAGTGTTATTTTTTGAACTCAGAAATGAGGGAAGGGGTTGTTAAGATATCAAATTTACTAAGAAAATAATTATGTGAGAAATACGTTGCTGTCACAAGAGAGACTTGCCAGATACTGCTTTTAAGCACGTTGTTATACACACCTTTAGAATAAATTTTGTGACCCAGAGATTAGTCTATGGTACTAAAATTCCTGAGAATAGACCAGAAATAAATGGAGGGTAGGAGAAATGTTTTCCTAAACAATGTTAGCATTACTCTAGGGGCATTAAGAAGCCCTTATTTCGTTTATAATTAGTAAGATACTGAGGTGATGGGATTGTTAAGGACATGTTACAAATTGCTTTTCTACGACTCACTTCCGAATCTCAGCTTCTACTAAACGTGATTCTACTTCATCAGAGCCTCATGACTGTGATCTCAGCAAATGCAATTCTAAAACTTGAAAATTACCTTGGAAATTTGTGAGAAGCCACAGAAAGGTCCTCGGAAGCACACACATATTAAATATTAATTATAATGATGACTGTCATCTTTTATAGTGATTATGTCATTATTTAGGAATGCTAATTAAGACATAAAATGACTTGTTAATAGCAAATGCATTCTTAAGCAATATATTTGTACTTGTGCACTTAACAGCAAACCCAGCATGAGGACTGAACCGTAATAGACTACAGTTCTATTTTCTAAAATGCTGACATTTGAGCAAACGTTCCCATGGAATGTTTGCCTGATTCGTGGACTGACATTTCCTCTTTGTAACTTGCTTAACTAAAAAGGAGACATGCAGGCCAAACTCCACAGTGCCCGCAGGCAGCAGGCTATTGCTTGCCACTGCAACGTATGCGCGGTTTCTCTTTTACTTCCCTCTTGCCCTACTGCCCCTCAGCCCTTCACTGTCTCTTTATTTTGACATGCATATTATCTTAGCTGATTTCAATCATCTTACAGGAGTGGATGACATACCTTAAAAGATTAAGCTTTCCCACCTGGGATTTGTCCAGAAATTCAGTGTATTACAGCTTCTCAGAGCCTTCTTCGTTCTCCTATATTCTTGTGTGATCAATAGTAGCTTTCTTTCTTATTTTATGTTTAAGTATGAGACACAGGCAGCTATGCTGATGGAGTCAGTTTGTACTGTCACTCATCTTTCATTGTAACTGCAAGGTTCACTTCCTTTGTCTAATTCTTTGCTGCCATCTATGTGTATAAAAGAGCACAACATTCTTAAACACACCAGAGACTTCCTCTGTTTCAAAAACAATCATGTCTCTAATCCAGAGGGATGAAGAATGAAGCTTTAGGAATAATTTGCTTCCCTACTCAAATGTAAAGCTTATCGGGAATTTCCACTTCTTTCTCTGTGAAGCAAATTTATAAAACTGAAAAATGACTGAAGGTACATTATTTAACATAATATTATTGAACATAACCAATAGATTTTTTCCATTATTGCTGTAGATAAATTTTAATTTGGCAAATTTGATGAATTTATGCTTGAAAAAGAAAAGTTGAAATTTTAAGTCACTTAAGTAAACAATTCCAATAAGATAAATTAATTTTTGCTAAATTGCAATCTAAATATCTTGCCAAGTGATAGAGGGAAATGATCACTAAACCAAAACACTTTCATAATATTTAATATAAAGCAAATGCAAAGCAAACAGATAAAAAAGTTATTTACACACATTATGTAAACAACCAATAACTCAAATATTGTGACATAATAATCAACTAACCTCTGTCAAATATTCAAATACTTCTTCTCTAGGGAAGATGGAGAAATCTATCAGCCTCTCAGCCTCCCCTTTAGGACTGACCATACTGGCTCTGAATTGTCCTAAGATACGTTAGTGTCAAACAAACAAATAGAAAGGCACTCTAGTGTGGAGCCATATGGGAATGTTAAAACAAACAAAAAACCCTGTCCCCTACACCATTTAACAATTAATCCATGCAGTCACGGTAAAGACTGGTTATTTACCATCAGTACTAATAATATGGGTTGACAGTCTTGAAGAATGTCCTAAAAGGTTTATTTTGTCAATACCACGAATTTCTAAAAGACTTTACTGTTATATATTAAAAAAAAAAAAAAACCTGGCACCAATGAAACATATGGCATGGGAGTAGAAAGAAAACTCAGGAAAAGGTTTTTTTACCCTGATATGCCAAACAACATAAGAAGTTCGAAACTACTGCCTCTTCTCTATCAACTCCCATTTAGAATAACTGCATAATTGCTATCAACACAATATTCCTCTTCTCTGGCAAACATTTCATTTCAATTCTCAACACTAGAACCATACACAAGCTGAGCTCATCTTTCAGGGTGCAATATTTTCTAAAGAATTAGTCTCTTAATGATAAACTTAACAGAGTTTTAACATACCAAACCAAGGCTTGATGCATAGTTTCTTACAAATAAAGCAAATTTAAATTAGTTGTGGATTACATTTTAAATTAACATTTCCAAACTATGAACATATTATGTCATTTTTTAAAAAGTAAAAATGATACCTACTAATCACTCATCTTCGATGTTAGACATTTTTCAAAAAACAGAAATCTGATACATGAAAACCATTTTCATATGATTTATTTCTTGTTGGCACTGGTAAGGTATCCAATTAACGATTTACAGTAGAAAGTAGCAGAAAAAATTCTTACGCGTTACATTTTTTGAACTAGAAAAGATTTAATTTTATTTTACCGTACCAACTTTAAGGATCCAACTTTAACAAAGCAAATTTTATAAACTCCACCTATATGTAAGGATAAAGTAGAAATCATATTTAATATCAAGCTTCACTATGTATTTTAAAAGAGGTATTAAGTTTAATTTTTTTAAATATACATACAAAGTTTGGGGGTGGAGGAGATACATTTTGGTATTAAAGTATCATTTATGTCTTCACCTTAATTTATGTAAATTACATGCTGTAATCTGATTAAGAATCCTGGCCGGGCGCGGTGGCTCACAGCTGTAATCCCAGCACTTTGGGAGGCCAAGGCAGGCGGATCACCTGAGGTCAGGAGATCGAGACCAGCCTGGCCAACATGGTGAAACCCTGTCTCTACTAAAAATACAAAAATTAGCCTGGCATGGTGGTGGGCGCCTGTAATCCCAGCTACTCGGGAGGCTGAGGCAGGAGAATTGCTTGAACTCAGGAGACAAAGGTTGCAGTGAGCCAACACTGGCACTGCACTCCAGCCTGGGCGACAGAGCGAGACTCTGTCTCAAAAAAAAAAAAAAAAAAAAAAAAAAAGGAAAAGTTTTACTCACAATATATTTACTAACTTACTCTTCACTCACCATTTTTATAAATAGCATCTAGAAATTAATATTATGGTAAATATGTACATTTAGCTATTTGTATTAATTTTAGCTTAATATATATAAAATAATGTTGCAATACTAAAATAATGCTACTTTGGATTTTATTTAGTAAACAAGCCACTATTTATAAACACATTAAGGGTGAAAAACCCAACAAGCATAGCTTTGTGTGGTCCACTAATTAATTATGAGCAAAATTCCAAACATTATTAGCTGTTATCAAAATTACAATACCACCTAGCTCTAATAAAACAGAACAATCTGTTTGAACAGGGAGAGGAGAACTTTCATAGAGTGTTCTCTCGCATATAAATTCTTAATGGACTATAAAGGACTTTTTAAGTGGTTTTAGATTTGAATTCAATTACTCAAATCTACAACAGGCTTCCAAGAAGACTTTGAGCCAGATGACACACAGGCACCCACCAACAGCGTACACTCCTGCCTACCCTGACGAATACAAAGTCGAAAATGCTCAACTTCTTCCTAAGAACCATGGGAATAAACTAGTCATATTTACAATCGTGGCATTTATTCATTATAAACCTAAACATGAAATTATAAAATGAAAAAGGTTTTGTATTGCAATTTTGCCCTGTAACAAACAAAAGTGGTTACGAACTGTATTAAGTATTACGGGGGCTGTGTCCACACAGGTAAAGGGACAACAGGACTGATTAGAAAGAAATGGGAGCTTGTAGAACAAAAACAAACAAAACCATAACATTACTTGACCATAGAGGTTTGTTCCATCCACACCACCTATCCACAGAGATTAAAAGCATCCAGCCTTTGCTCCAAGCACCTACTCACTTTACCTGTAAGAGAGCTAATTCTTCTAGACACAAAATGCACTATAGTATGCAGGGATATTAGGTCTAAATGCAAACATACCTTATTAATCCTCAGGCTTTCAAAGTTGTACTCACTGCTCTTTAACAAGTAAAGCATTCTGCTCATAAGGAATCTTTATTATTTGAACATTCATAACTTGCTAACAAACTAGAGTGATTTATGTTTCTCTGAGCACATCTAAAAATTACATATGAAGATAACAATGAGTTTTAAAACTCATATAACATCATAATAAGCTATATCGATTCATAAATCTACTAAGCAAAATAAGTTATCTTCAGAGACCCAATATGAAGTTACAGTTTGTGTATACTAATACATGGACAAAAATGTATTTTCAGTGCTAAAGCAGAAATATTTATTTTTAAATCTTAGAAAATGGTTAATTCACATTATACTTATATAACTGACTTGACAATTTCATTTAAAAATAATTGTATGAATAGGAACAAGCTGCTCATTCTAACAATGTCTTCATTAAGAAACTGTAGCAAATATTATTTGCCTCCCATAGCTTTTAGGGAAACTAACTTACAAACCACCATGGTATAGATATATATTGAATTAAATTGTACTACTCTAACCAAAAAGATGACTATCATTCCTGATGAGTTAGTACTGTGAATTTCTGTTTTCCGTGTATATTAATTTTATGTTAGTATCACTGATGTGCTAACATTGCACCTGGCATTGTTGAATTTGGGGATCTTCTAGCTATTCAAATACTCTTTCATATGGTATTAATTAAAACCAGTTCCCTCCAGCAAGGAAAGAACAATGTTTTAAACTCAAACCTACTGCACCAAAACTTCATTTCACTGTAGTAAACAGTGGGAATGACAAGGGGTCGGATATAAAGCATCAGAGTCCTGTGGTATCTTCCCCTCACAGTTCAACGATACTGCCCACCTCGGTATTCTTAGCTTCGTAGTGTGACAGGAAGACTGAGTGGCATCATCTCTGGGGTTGGAGACTAGGTAGCGTGTGGCTGCTTATCAACTGCAAGTCCAGGTGGGCACCTGTGAAATAAGTGCTTGAGCTGGCTCTGTGCCAAAATCTCTGCCACTTTAGAATTCTAGAGCCCATTTATTAAAAAACAAAGGATCCAAAACATCACTTTTTCCTTTAGAACACATCATAACAAGTTAACATTTTGGTGGCAGGAAATACAGTTATTTGAATGAGGAAGACATTCTTGCAATCATTTCAAACAGCAGCTAAGGCAAATGACAGGCCTCCGTCCCAGGCAGAAACAGCAAAGACGGATATGTTGACCATGTAACCTGAGCACATCCATTTCTCTAGATAATTTGCCTCAGGTTGGACTGAACTGTGAGCAGGCAGCACACTGGGACTGAAGTCAAGGACACATAGCGGCCAATGCGCATTTCCTTTCCCCCGTGCCCACTGCATTCACTGCTTGCCTCCTTCATCAGGACTTGGGGTGGTGAGGGTCCAATCCCAGGAGAGGTATTATTGGAGATAGGATGGTCAGGGGGCCTCACTGAGAAGCTGATGCTTAAGTTCGAGTGTAGTTAAAGGGAATGAGACAAGTAGATATCTAGGGAAAAAGAGTTACAGTCAAGTCCACATACATAGGCCCACAGGTAGAATCACAACTTAAGGAAATACAGCCTAAGGCAGGTGCTTGCTGCATGGATGAGAAAAACAGAAGCATAAAAAGGCTAAGTGCCCTCTTAGGTTCGTGTAGTGAGCATGTGGCATGACCAGGATTTTAAGCCACAGAAAAGTCCAAGACCCAAGGTCTGGTGTGGACCTGGATATGAAGTTTTAGAGTGTGTCCCAGGAACTGTGATGTGCACCCCTGATTTGATAACCTTGTCTGGACCATAGTTTCTTGTGAGAACATTCCTCTCTTCTGCCCCATGACAGTCGCCTATTCCAGTAGTGGTCATAACGTCTCCCCGCTGCATCCTCTGGGCACAGGGCCTGGTAAAGGGCCGATGGCTGTATTCACACGTGTTAACTTACTGAATGCTAACATGCAATTGTATGGGCCACAGGCCAGGCCCTCACCCACATTTAAGGATGTTTAACAGCTTCTCTTTCCTTCTAACAGCAATAGCTATGCTCCCTGCCTACTCCTTACTTTCCTGCTCTACTCACAGCTCCCCGTCAGGCTCCCCAGGGTCCAAAATAAATAAATGAATGAGCAAGAACACAGAAGAACAGTCCCTCTCTGCTGTTTGCTCTGGGTTTTTAATAGGCTACCCCCTATTCTTACTGTAATTACATGGTAAAGGGCCACGCTGTTGCAATTTTGTTTTGTTCTGTAATTGGGTTAGTCAGGCACTAACCAGATGTTCAACTATAGACTCCCACCTTTCACCAACCGCCCTTCCCCCCCATAATGCAATTCTCCCAATATATTTGTTCACCCACCCCCTTCCCTCAATTAGAACAGCCCCAAGAGGTTCAGGCTTCCTGGGGACGAATATGGGGGTCAGCTATTAAGGTATGAATTTCGACTCTCAGAACCACCAGGAAAATGTCACTGGAGATGACAGTTCTTTAGCTTAGGTAATTCAGTTTCTTGGGCCCTTTCCCAGGGGCCACAGATTTAATTCCCATGACTATTTTTATTCCCACCTCCATTCCTTTAACTAGCTTTTCTGTCTCATCCCTCCTCGATTCTAACTTGGTGCCAGGTCACTAATGCACTGGCCCCTTGACTCACCATCAACTCTGCTTCCTGGCTGGCATCCCAAGCTTGAAGTCTCATGTGGAGGAGTGTTTAGACTCAACCCCTTGGGGCTTCCACAGTCAGAATCTGCTAACTTGTCCCGCACAACTATGGGAGGAAATCTCAGCTTCTGCCAGATGGTCATGCCCCAGTGTACCTCCCAGGCACTCATGCCTCCTAGCAGTCCTGAAACAAAATTAAACAAATAACCTACACAGAGCCTTGAAAAGGAAAGTAATACAGATATTTAAAGGGTTAGAAAAGGAGTAGAATGTATGGAGTTATTCAATCTGAGTAAGAGAAAGTGAAAGAAAGACATACTCATGGTTTGTAACACTGACAAAGAATTTGAAAATCCTTTTCAAAACTAAAAAACAGACTAAGTAACTTTCTGTCTCCACTAAAGACACGTTCCACGATGGAATAACTGTTGTTTCTTTGAGAAAAATCAAGGCAATTCCAACATGGCATTGTGAGGCAAAGGAAAGAAATACTGCACTAGGTTCACTGTAGAAAGATCTCACCAATACCACTACTTTGAAAATGACACTAAGATTATTAAAGAAGCTGCAAGACATGGGGGACAAATCGAAAATCAGGACAGCAATTAAAGTTAAACAATTAAGAAACACTATTACTTACACAGCAAAAAACACACAAACCAACCAACCACACAACCACAACAAAAAAGCAGTTTCCTAAAACATTTTCTCCATCAAATGGGCAGGACTACGCATTGGATAATTTGTTCCTACTTGGATGATGTCATCATGCTAGGTTTAACTTCTTTTAATAACTAGTACATTTCAGTCATCTCTCACTTTCTCCCACATAAGATCAAACCAGCCTTTCAATGACCTACTTCATGAGTCATAATTTTTCTGTTTATGATTCAGAAAAATGTCTTCAGTCAGTATTTCCCAGACTGCTGTGGGTTTCTTCCAAGAACCAATTTCATCTTCATTGGTTTCCTACAGGAAACCAGACCAACTTCCTATTATTTTATTTTCCTTACTTTTAGCATACCCTAGCCCACATCAAATTAACTGGAAGTGAGAGTGATAGGAGACTTTATTCCGTACAAACAGAAGCCAACACAAACAATACCCAGTCTAGAAGTCACGGATTCAAAATTAAATGCAAATATGTGCTAATATTAGAACCTTTTTTTAAAAGGACACCAAACCAAATAACAAGAAATTTAATCTTATGGCAAACATTACACTGTCAGAAGTAACTTTTTTTGTCTAAATATATCTATGAACACAATAAATTCTACAAAGCTGATTAATATAGAGAAATTAACTGTAAGAAACAAAATATGTATTTTTTCATCCTAATTCCTTCCCTAACAAGCTACTAGAAAAAACAAACAAACAACTGCAACCCACCGTGGAGAGCCCTGGAGAGGTGAGGGAACACAGCAGCATGCTGCCAGCAACCTGACAGGTGAGCAGTCTGCAATCCCACGGCGCCATCATCCCAAGCCCCTTCCCCATGCCCGCTCTGGCCATGACTAAGCCTGTCCACAGATCACAGCATAAACAGTGGTACGGAACAAGGGATTTCGAAGGGCATTCTAAGAGAAGCTGTTCATACTAAGTACTTGAGAAGTATTTATTATCTCAGACTATGTACTATTCAGAAAAGGAGGTTTCTGAATATCAAGAACTTTGATATAAACATATATCAAATTCTCTTTCCATTCTTGTAACTCCTGACTGCAGACATAGTTTTGGGCTTTAAAAGCTCATTAAGTCATTAACTAGTAAGTAATAGGATTATTTTACATCAAACTCAAAAACCTATACATTAAAGGCAAAGGTCTAAGAAGAAAGCATTTAAGGAACATATTCTATATGCATAAACCAAGAAACCTGAAACACTAGAACAAGGGTTCTCAAAGTGAGGTTCCCAGACCAGGGACAGCATCATCTGGACACATCCTAAAAATGCAAGTTCTAAGACCCCACTGTAGACCTAAAGAATCAAGGATTCTGAAGAGAGGCCTGGCAACCCACACATGATGCTACAAGCTTTATCTATCATATTCTCTCTTGTCCCTCTATATAAAAATTTCTGGAAAAAAAAATGCATTCAATTTGCATTTCCCTTATAACCGCTCAACTTCTAAACCCCCTGCACACTGGCCAAGTTCTTCTGTCACGTCACTAAAATATTCCTTTAAAATGTCACAAATCCTCGCTGGCCTAACTGGCAAGGCCGGTGACTTTTCCTGGTGCTCATTCTCCTAGCCTCATCCCCTCTTCCTTGCACTGACCTAATTTCTTGACCGCCATGGCACAGTCCCACCCTCTGCCTCCTCCACTTCTCTCATCAGCCCTACTCGTCCTCATCCCGCCCTCTCACTATCAGCATGTTTCCAAGATTCAATCTTCAGTCGTCTACCCATCTTTCTCCAGTTACTACTTGGCATCTTTCAGACCTCAAGAGCTGAATATACACCTCTGTACCCTAGATCTCTCTCAAAACTCACAGCATATTTGAAGCTACCTTACAGCCTGCTTCCCTTGAATGTCCTTCAAGTAATGCCAGTAAAATGTTTCCAAAAGGGAACATATTTCTCCAACCCCACTCCCAAAGTTCCTCCTTGAATGTCGGTTTCTAGTACTGGTTCTATTGACCTTCTGGTCCCCTGGGCACTGCAGCCCTGGGTTTCCCTCTTCTCTAGTGACCACATCAGTGCATAGAGGAATCAGCCCCACCTGGCATCCTGTTTCATTCCTCACTCCCACCCCCATTTCTAGTGACACCATCCTCATCCAGCAACTTCCTAGCTCTTCTTAAGCCCCACCTCTAGACTCTTACCTCTAAAAGTCATCACTGAATATATCTTCCCCCGTTCAAAACATGGGGAGGCTGTCCAGGCACAGCCCAGCTTCCTACCCGGCCTTACCTCACATTTCTCCTCATACTGGTTCTGCTCAGCTCATCTAGAATGCTCGTGATGCTGCAAACATGTCCCAAGTTTTCCCACTTTTCTCTTTGCCTCATATTATTACCCCCATTTCAACTATTAGTTTCCCACTATGTCTGTAACTCTGTAACTGTCCTCTCTATACCTCAACACGAGAGCCAGTGTCGGTTCCACCATGCACTACCCGTAATACCCTTAGACGCAAGTTCTCTCTTACCCTCCTCTAAAGAATCAGACATTTGTGCCAATCACCCCTCCTACAGTTGAAACCCCCACAGCAGAAGAGTATCTGACACATCTTTTTGTACTGTACCATGCATGATACCTTGCATGAGGTAGGCACTCAATAAATATTTGTTGGAAGATTAAATGAACTTACAAACCAAAATTCTCACTTAAGAGTACCATTTCTGCCCATTAACTAACCATTAAGAAAAGCAGCCAAAATACCATAAGAAAAGATAAACTTCACATGTGTAGCAATGGAGAGGGAATCAACTCAATAGCCTATGATTTCTATTACTTACAGTACAACCACACCACAGTGATAACAAAACACTATCATGATCACTACAACTAAGAAAACAACTATAACATATTTCTGAACTATAAATATGTTTTGAAGAAAGGAAAGAATCAGCCCATTTAATACTAAATGACAAGGGGAAGGTCTTCTATAAATAAACCTTTATAAAAATTTTCTGCATCTTTCATTACAATTTTTAGCTCCTAGAAGTGATAAACTATCTATGATTACCAAGGAAACTTCTTAATCTAAAGGAAACTGAATAACAGAATGTTCATTCAAAAACATTCTGTTTTGTCTGGAAGATACTCTCATGGCTGGTCAGGAAGGTCAAGAAGCAGCCAGATGAATTATAATGTGGAAGATAGACTGACTACTTCAATTAGGGAAAAATAAAGTCTTCATTCCTGGAATGATAGAAAGTCACCACTTCTCCACAGGAAAGAAGGGATGTAATATCTCAAGCACAGTATGCATAAGAGACTTTCCAAAATGAAAAAACACACAGAGAATCATTTAGAAAAACAGCTAAGCTGTAACCTAAAGACCCTGATACCTTTCACAGACTTCGGTGAAAGTCTGGATATAGAACAGAATCATCACAGATTAAGAAAAGAAAAATGTTTCTTCATGGACAGCACAGGCAGATATGAGGTATCTTCATTCATCAATATGTAGCCATCCTTCAAGGTTAACATTTGAAAGAGATACGTATAACGAAGACTGACAATCAGTTATAAGATTGAGTTTATTGCTATGTTTCTCTCACTGTGTTCTCCACTTAGTTTCATTTTATCTAGTTCATGATTTCTTCCTTGAACAAGCAGAGGTATACATAATAGGCATTTAGCTTCCATTCTATGCAAACTTGGGGATATAGAAAAATAGCCAATCACCTAAGAAAAACTTTCTAAGACTCCTGTACTTGTTCATTAAACAGAAAAAAAAAAAAAAAACAACTCATAGATTTTCTGGAATTTTGGGGGGCTTTTATAACTTAAGAGTTACTTGCTTTTATTTCTAAGGTCCACTAACCATCTTGTCTGAACAAGTATCTAAACAGAACTCCTATCATTCATGGCTTCAGATTTCACTTATTCACGTGAGCAGGAAGACACAGCAACAAAAACTTGAATTAAGCAGATCACTAGAACCCTAAGGATGGGCCTGTGATGTTTACTGTGATTCCTTCCACAATGCGAATAGAGGAGAAAATCCACATTGGCTATATCACACTGAGGAGAAGGGAGACTAAAAAGCTTTCTTCCAGTGATTTTCACTATTCACAATTAAAAAGTTAATTCAGCTAATTTTAACATATTATTGGGACTCAAAAATATTATCTCAGCCAGTAATTTAGACGCTACCAAAAATTGATATAAAGGTTTTACTTAGTTACATCTTCCAACATTTTAACAAAACATTTAATTCACAATCTGTTATTTGAAATGGCAGAAATCACATCCATGGGCCTCACGGCTACAGGAAACAGCCCAAAATAAACAAATACTGCTATTTCAATACTAGTGGTAAGGTTTTATTATACTGTTCAACAACAGACAAGAGACTTCTAAAAAATCTATGAGTACTTCAATTAGGATTCATAAACTAACACTGACAATTCAACTTGAAGACTAAGACCAGTGATGATATGACTGTCCTGAGAAGCAGCAGACACAAGTAAAATACAGAACGCCACAGAAACACGGCCAGAGAAATCCTAATGAAAATGCTTACTTTGACGTGGCTCTGGGCTCCGAGGTTGTAGATCTCCGTGGGCTTTACTTCATTAATGATCTTCACAAGGCAGGTACTGTCAGTGAGATCGCCATAGTGCAACTTCATGTCTTCAGGATACAAAAACATCCCATTAGATAGAGAAAAGCAACATAAGCTCAATTTTTTAAAATATCAAAATTGAAATGCATATTTGGAAAGCCTGAAAACCAGGGTCAAAATGGAAATGCTGCACTGGTGGTTCTGGAGTAGCAGAATCTAACTGTCATCTTTAACCTAAACAATAGAAAGATAGCTACATAGTGCCTACGTCTGTAAAAGATGTTGGTGGTAAACTCAGAAAAACTTTTTTTAAAGCACAGTATCATGAACATGTTATACAATAACATATCTTAGGGCTCCAGGTGGTTGTAAGATGTGTTCTGCAAGAATGAGATTGGGAAAAAGAAAACCTTGTAATAACATGTATACCATCTAAAGAAATCTAACACTGATGATGATGAAGACAGCTCTCTTTGCGTTAGATACTTTTATCTAGTAATTTTTAAGTACTTTATAAACATCAACCTTAGGCCCTGCCTGAATGCCTGATGTGGTGACATAATTGATTGAAGGATGACTCCTAAATCTAAACAGATCCTTACACTGACTTCATTAGCATAAGAATTTGACACATGTGGATGGGAGATTTACTAACTTGATCTTTTCACCATTTTTACATAATATTGATCTATATCTACATCCAATGGCAGGACTGTTCTGAACTTTGCACAAAAATAATAATGATTTTCAAAGACAGCGCACTTAATGACTTAAAGTGGACAGCCTTTTACTGTAGACAACTGCACCATCTTCCTCATGCCGTCACTATCTATACAAGTAGCCCAAACCTTCAAATATGCAGGGGTTGAGGGGTGAATACAAAACCACACATGGTTTACAAGCTGACTGTATCGTCCTTGCTGGCTGGAAAAACTGGCCACATAAAGCAGGCTGAACTTGGAGTTAAAATCCCTGTGTCCTGGTGCCAGCTCTGCCTTCTTCACAGTGCGCAACCTCAGAAAACTCATAACCTCTCTGTCTCCATTTCCTCAACTATAAAGTGCTCTCTGGGTCTCCCTATCCACCTCAGGAGTTGCCATAAGCTCAAACAAGAAACCAGTCTGCTTGTGCTATATAAACTGTACAGCTACATACAGACAAATTAACAAAAGTAGCAAAACAATTGCAAATACTGACAATGATCAGTCATTTAGAACAGTTTTGATTGCCATTTATTTGGGCCTATCTTCACAAATTATTTTTAAAAATAATTAAATGTACAAAGATGGTTTAAATTGATTAAATTGGACTGAATATAAAAAGTGGGTTGGTGCACTGCCCGTATGGAAGTGCTCCTACTTGAGGGGATAAGGACACCTGCAGAGGGGTGATCAAAGGCATGCCCTTCCTTGGTCTCACCAAGCCATCTACTCCACAGCCTTCTAACAGCCAAACCATCATGACACTGTGGCCTAGGGCAGTGAGCAGGGAAGGTTTTCAAGGCATGTAAATTGTATTCAGTGCAGTAATTCATGGGTAAATAATTGTGACTTGTTGGGCTTTGACAAAAAATGACATTTGAAAACACCTTATCTGAACATAGGAACATCTGAAAACACCTTATAGAAAGAGATTCCAGAAAAAGAAAATGACTTACTTCCTTCAATGTGAGCCTGGGGATTCTTATACAGATGCTCGATTCGACCCGTATTAAATGAACTGGACCGCCGTACAATTCCATGGACCTGAGTTTTTACAGTGTGGAAAGATAAATGTGCAATGAGGACTAACAGACAACTTCTTTAGCTAATGTTTAGCTTTATGAAAAAAATGATTTGTAAGCATTATTTTAAATTATTAGAAATAGTCCCACTGCTTACTTTCTCCCCAACCACTGTCCACCAGCTACCAACATCCTACCTCTGTCTTTCCCCAGTGATTTTACTGCCAATCTCAACAAACGTAATCAGGTAATTATGTGACTTCATGCTTAGTTGTAGATACTCAAATGTCTCCTTTTCCAAACACACACACTTACAGCCTAACTGCTGACAAAAATATCTTTTCCATTTGAAACTGAAGACAGACCATTTGAAGCCGTATCGGTAAAACAGCGTTTGTGGCCTGCTTAACACAGAGCACAAGGCCATCACATCTTCTCAGTGGCCTCAGAGCCTGCATTTTGCATCTACTGAATGTATTTCTGGAGCCACAGACATAATCAGAGAGCAGATATTACTATGCAGCTAAGTAGAAAAGTCAGAAAGCTAAAGAGCACGGGTAAGAGACAACATTTATGTACTACTCGATTTAAGACCTAAAGAAAACTCAAACGAAGAGAGGATTCTTAAAATTGTTTTATCTTGACTTAACCATAGGTGGGGGGCAGGGGGAAAGTTGATAGAACAGGAATGTAATGCATACTTGCCTGATATTGAAGAAAAGACTATTTGTGTCTGACACACAGGAGAAATTGTTCCAGACCTGGTCCCACTTCCTTCTCATGTCAAGATTGCTCCCTTTGTGCTGCCAATGCTAACACCAGCTTATGTCACCAGCTGCCCAAGTTCCAGTTCTACTGGTGGCAGTTTTAATCCTTGACTTATTTTAGAAGTGTTCCTTCTTATGTTGAAAAGTTCATTTGCAGCTGAATATACTTCTATATTTTAACTCAATCATTTCTATTTCAAACCAAAATTAATCCTTGGTATGACTCGAATATTCCAAATACGGAGGTAAATTATAAGAATATAAGACTTTCTTTCAAACAGAAAGAAATGTCATCATTTTAAATGGCATACATGAGAAATTGACTTCTGCAAAGGATACAACACACCCACAGTTAATATTTCTGTTGGTTAGTTGCTTTGGAAGAAAAGCACTCATCAACATTATTTTCCAAAAGAACGAAACCAAGAAAAGTTGGTAAACATGAAAATATTTTAGGAAAGGAACTCAGCAAACTTGGTTTCACATTTTAGGAGGCAAACATTCAACCCTAGGAAGTATTCAATTGAGATTTGGCTACACATATCTTCTTAATTTAAACGTGGAGAAAACACTAATTTTAAGCTTATCTGTTCTACTTCATGATCTCCAATTTTTCAGGTTGCTAGTTAATTGTAAAGTTGAACTGCTCTATAAACTTAATTTTAACAAAAACTATATATTTCACATATATACTTATACATAGCAAAACTTGTGTTTACTATCAAAGTTATTTATGAAATAGATTTCTCAGATGTAAATTCTCTGTTTTATTAAATAGAAAAGAATGTCTATATTCTAAAAACAGTAATTTAAGTTTGACAATGAAAAGAATAACAATAGTGTTATTTAGGCTATCTTCTCTAGATTGCTGGATTCTGGGGAAGTCACATATTCCAACAGCCCAAAATATACAGACATGCCATTTATTAATATATATTCATTACATATAAACATAAAAAGCTTTGACAAAAATATTAAATGATTTTGATGCATTCCATCTAAAATGCAGACAACTATACAAAGTCACAGCCAATCATAACCAAGACTTTACTGTCACATTAAAAATCACAAGCATTAAGCCCTGGTTGCTTTTTTTTTTTAAATCAAGTGTTTTAATTTCCTCTAAGTCCCAACATTTGGTATGTGTACACAGGGAAAGAAAGACCTGCCAAATGCTTAATCCATGACAGCAGGTATTATTCTAAGAACTAATGAAAGCTGGGTCTGTCTGCTTCTGAGACAGGTGAAATACAAACTTCAAGACAAACCAAAATGTGTGCAAACTGCATAATCTAGTTAAGAATTTGAGATTAGCGGCTTTCTCTTTACAGAAGGGATGTAGGTAGAGCTTTTTGTTTGTTTTTATAAGGATTTTGGGAGAAAAAGATATGAGGAGTTAGGAACCAAATTGAAAAGATAAAAGAGCTGAATTTGGCTTTATATAAACTTAATCAAAATCATTACAAAGTTACAGTAGTTCAAAAACAAAATATAGTTCTGAAACACTGAGGTCTTATAATAAATGAAAATGAGTTTTTTGACAAATTTCATGTCCCTCTTAACAAGGTGATAAAAAGGAAAATTTCAAGTTCTTTCCATTCAAAACAAAGTTGGTTTAACTTCAAAATCCACAGTCAGATCAGGTAACATAACAGAAATGCTTTATTATTTATTAATTATGATCAAGAAAATGGAAAATTATTATCACTGAATTTCAAATTCTTAGTGTCTAGATTTCTCTTGGAGGCAAGGATGACTCCCAGGGATGGTTGATGTCACTCACCTTTTGAAAAGTGTAGATTATTTAAGTAATATCAATAGCTAACACTTACACAGCAATGATCATGTACTAGACACCGTTCTCTATATGTATTAAATCACTTAATCATCACAACAACCTTACTATAATATTAGCGGTCCCATTCCATGAATGAGGACATCGCCTGAGATAACACAGCTAGTAAGTGGCAATGTTAAAGGACACAGACTTGGTCAACCCTGCCAACACACAGTATAGTTTCAAAATGAAATCCATAAAAGCTTCGCCTTTTTTTTAAATCAAAGTATAAAGGTTTCTGGGATAACAACCCAGAAGAAAAATAGTTCAAGGATTCTCATAGATGAAGAAAGAAAGTATAGCAACTCCATGTTCTAACAAAAAATCTCCCAGAGATAACAATGGGACTATCCTTATATCCATTTCTTTTCTATGCTGATACTTCATGTCACAATTTACCTATCCTTTAAGTTCTGATACATTGTGTTGTAGCTGTTACCAAGTTATTTAATATATTTCATATAGTCCCAGATTTTAGCTTTTAAAGGGTTCAACATTGTCTTTACTTCTCTGGTTTTCCTCTGTACCTAGTGCAAAATGGGTATAAAAGTGTGTTGTTGGTTTATCTGCTAACAGTGGTGCTGGAAACGCACTCAGAACTAGAATGCACTTTCATAAAAAGCTTCATTTCTGTCAATCCTCCATTTTCCCTTATGACAGGAAGAAATGCAAACAGCTCCAGCTTCCTAGGCAACAGAACATGCCTGCTGCTCAGGAATACTCATTAATGAATCCAACTAAAGAGCCGATTAAAGATCCGTGTCCACTGGCTTGTCCACATTAGACCCCACGTCACTCTGCCACCTCCATATCAATAAGCCCATGAGTCCCACAGAGCTCCACTGGGCTAAGTATTTTCCATATACTGTCTTATCTAATCTCCACAACCACCTCAGGAGATAGGTGTGCTTATCATCCCCATTTACAGAAAAGGCAACTAAGTCTCAGAAGGGTCAAGTGACTTGCCCAGGGTCACGGAGCCTGCAAGTGGCAGAGGAAGAGTGAGACACAGATGTCCAGTGCCCAGCCTGAGGCTCCTTTGCCACAGCGAGCTAACCACTTTGTCCACCCCTCTGGCTCTGTGCTGGTCAACAGGGATAAAGGAGAATGATCCTCTGCACTTCAGCAATGTGTAGAATTAAGTGTATAGAGTAATCAAAGAGTGATCGTACATAAAACCCAGCAATTCTTGGGTTTCCTCATTATGAGATGACACCTATAGGTAATAAAGAATGAAAGAGTGTTACATCTATTCTCCTTATGCTCTCCTTAACATTTAATCCTGAGCAAAATTCAAGAAACAAACAACATTAAAAACTGTCACTTTAAACTTTTAAATTCAGTCTCTTCTCAGTGAGAAGTAACCCTTCACTTTTTCACTTCAAACGGTTCATTCAGAGCATGATCAGATGTGTGGATTTCAGAGGCCGCATCTGATGGCGAGGCCCCATGGCTTCAGGAATCTAAATGTGCGTGAGGTGATACAAAGTGATTAACCATAATTAATCAATCTGTTAGTATACGCTATTGCTTTTCAAGTCATCCGCAAATGCCTATTTTTGCTTTAAGGCCAGCTAAGTTACTTGTACTTTCATTTTGCTTTTCTGATGGGATAAAAAGTAAAGGAGTGCGTCTGACTGTGCTACATGAATTCCATACACAGGGTTTGTTTTTGCCTACACCACCCATCATCACTATCCCACCAACCTGGCCCTGCTCTCCCGCATGCTCCCCTCCAGGTGACCGTGGCCTCTCCACACTGCCCATGCTTCCCAGCTTCAAAATGCACAGCTGGCCTTACCACTGCTAACCAACCAGTGTGCCTTTCTTTTCTAGAAAGAACAACCAGCCTCAGCATGAAGCCTCTTCTTCACAGCGTTTATCTGTTCCTGGTTTGTCCTCTGCTATCCCTAAGTAGGTTGTTTCCAGCTGTTCCTGACCTTAGTAATATGCCTCATACAAAGGCTAGATTCAAAATAATATGGTAACCCAGAGAAGCAAGGCCTCACAGATTTAAAATGTCTTAGCATGGTACCTTGTTCAACCTCATCATATGATTCAATCAATCACCTGATCTCATCTAAACCTTTAGCTGTGCTGGTTTCTCCATCTGTAGTACCCAGGCAAGCAATGTCACACTGACTGGGGTCATGTTAGAAAGAACAATTCCCAGAGCCCTGAACCGGCCTTCTGTGTCTTAACAGAGCCTGAGTGATTCTGATGCACACTAAAGGCTGAGAGTCTGAAGTCTGAAAGCATCCAAAATTGCTGATGTTGACCACCACCACTGCCCCCCACCCCGAGTTCACACATAATAAAATACGTCCCTCTCTCATCCTAATTCATGCAATCTACTAACCCTATTCTTTTACTCATGGCCTTCAATAATCAGGGACTGCAGCTGATAATTTGGGAAATTTTCCAATGCAGCCAATTTGAAAAATTACTCTAACATTTACTTTGACCTAAGCATAAAAACATAAAGCCTGTGCCACCATCAGGTTCCTCTTAATGGTTTATTCTCCAATTATACCAATCTCCTAAAATTGAGGACAGCAGCCTATTAAAATTGAATACAGTAAGGATAAACACACTTACAGTCCCATGATATGCAGAGCTCACATTTTCCCTGGACTAGGAAGAGAACTAATTTCTGATTATGCTTTGTGGCTGTGTACTTTCCCGCTAGAGTGTCAACCATGTTTCCTTCTATCAGTTTACGGATCTCTCTCCTAAACCTGTTTTCTCTCTCAACCATTGTTTCAGTGATAAATTCCTCCCATTAACTATGATTTGCCAAGTGGGCCTTCTATTATCTTTTTGTATCAGAATAAAATCTGCTCTCACAATTTCAAATACCACAAAAACATGTGCAGCTTATCAGGCAGTCCTAGGTTCTTGTTACATCTATTTGCAAATCTCTCATCCTTCTTGTCTTCTGAAGTCTGCTAGTTCCTTAACAAGGGACACCTAAATGGAGATCTGCTTCTCTGCCTTTTCCAGTAACACTGACAGTACCAGGTGCTTGAGAATGGTTGCCATCTACACATCCAAACTCGCCCTGTCACTGTCACTGGGTCCACCATCACTGCAGCGCACAGCCGTGCTCCCTCCTCCTCTGGACTAGACACAGACGCTGCCTGTTAACACCACCCTCACCTCCAGTCACAGCCCACCTTGTCCCCCAAGAGTGGATCTCAACACTCACGTGGTTTTGAGCGTCACTTCTGACATGCCACCTCAATCGTCACAAGTGCAGCGATTTCTGCTCAGCTAGCTCATTTTCTAGGTTCACTCAATACACAACAACATCACTAATTCCTCTCTAGCCACCAAACATATCTCAGCTGGTCCCAAATATCTGAAACACAGTATGGGCGTCTCTCTGCCAAGTTATTCCTTTTAATAGATATTAAGGCCTTAGGTTAATCTAGCCTGAATAAATATAAGTCTTTCTCTAAAACCAACACTTTGTACTACACATAACCTACTCTAAAACTCTCTGCTCTGTAGAATATGCATTTCTTTCTCGATTATTAAAGCAACTTATGCATATGAACATACGTATACATATGTATTTTCATAAATCCATTTATTTTGATATAATTACAAAACGTAGCATTAGCTATTAGGTCAGGGTACAGAAGGTGCTAAACACATCTACTGTTACTTCTTCAAGTCTAAAAGTCAAGGCTCTCAGATTATGAGTTAAAAGAAAACTAACTTTTTGTCTTCAAATAATGTTGGCATTTAGATGCCAAATTATTTCCTGTTGTGTTTCCATTTGCCCCAATTACACATTTTTAAAACAATGAATCCAACTAAAGAGCCGATTAAAGATCCGTGTCCACTGGCTTGTCCACATTAGACCCCATGTCACAACAGTTAGAATAAACAGACAATCCTAAAGTATTAATGTAAACATTCATAAAGCAGATCGGAGCATACAGCCACGGTAAAGGTTTCTTTTTTTCTGTATAGCATGAATTTATATACATGTATATATCTGAAAAACGTTCTTTAAAAAATTAAGTTGTACACACTTAGCACATCAAAATTAATATATAAAACTTGTTTCTTTTAAGGAAAGGGGAAACGGTGAAGACAACGACAAAAGCAGCAAACCTAAAAGTTTCAGCTCCATAAAATATATGGTTGCCTATTAGAAAGGAAAACCTCCAGGTATAAATTTTTCATTCAAGTTTGCCAACGATCAGCTTGGTTTTTATTGCTCTCTGTAATTTCTGAATTAAGTGACTTCATTGTGAGTAGGACTTTCTTATGAAACACATTACATCATAAATTAACCAGAGTCATGTTACAGCTTCGCTTGCACAGGCTGCTGTGTTATCGGAGAATGTGGGAAGTGTGCACCACAGCTGAACACTGTAAGTGCAGGGGAGCCACCAGTGCTCACCAGCAGATAAACAGCACAATGGGTTGGCAGGCTCACAAGCCCAAAGACACATTCTTCCCTGGATTCTGATTTGTTATCTGCGTTTCAGTGGAAAACACACTCAGAGGACAGCAGCACAGGAAGCATGTGGCCGCCGCATGTGAGCAACCCCACCAGCCTGCGCCTGCTTCCCATTGACTCACTCACCTCATAGCCTTTCTCCAGCAGGAACTCAGCCAGGTAGGAACCATCCTGGGAAGAAAGAAAAAATTGCAAAACGTCAGTCTCATAGTGGGATAGAAAGGTGGTCTAGATGAAGAGTTTTGAGAAAAGCATTTAAAAGGCTACCTAACATAAGGACAATGGCAACCTAAAATAAAAATAACACTAATAATGTCGATAAATGCCACATGGTGTTCCACTATACACAAAGCATTTTCACAAACAGTATTCATTTGAGCTTCACAGAAGACAGAGGATGAAAATGAAATCCAGGAAAGCGATATGCATCAACAGACACCATGAAGTTCCAGAATCAGATGGATTTGGGTTTAGGTTTTGCCACTTACTAGTTGTGTGAAACATACAGAATATGGGGGCAGAATGCCTTGGTGTCATAGCAACATAAAGCAGAAATCTTAGTAATTCTGGGGGGTCATTAAAAAAGATCACTGGGGGTCAGGCACAGTAGCTCACACCTATAATCCTGGTACTTTGGGAGGTCAAGGCAGGAGGATTACTTGCATCCAAGAGCTGGAGAACAGCCTGAGCAACACAGTGAGACCTTGGCACTATTACAACAAAACAAAACAAAACAAAACATTGGTGGAGATGGGGTCTCACACTATGTTGCCCAGGCTGGTGTCAAACTCCTGGACACAAGTGATCTTCCCACCTTGGCCTCCCAAACTGTTCAATTACAGGTGTGAGCCACCATGCCCAGCCCAAAACATCTTTAAAAATTGGCCAGTCATGGTGGCTCGTGCCTGTGGTCCAGCTACTTGGGAAGCTGAGGTGGGAGGATCACTTGAACCTGGGAGTTCAAGGCTGGAGTAAGCCATGATTGCAAAACTGCACTCCAGCCTGGGTGGCAGAGGGAGACGTTGTCTCCAGAGGGAAAGAAAAAAAATCACTGGGGAAGGGATAAGATGGGAGCTAGGTGGGTTGGGGATATGGAAGGGCTAGTGTGGACAGGAAAAGACTCCATGGTAGAATAAAGAAGGCCAGGGGACGCAGAGGAAGGTGAGTACCTTTGGAGGGCTGGCCTTTCCAGGCAACGGCCACAGCTGGCTACTAACCCTAAAGGTTCTGGAAAATCACTGAAGGCTTGAAAGGGTTTTAAGGTGGCAGGGAGCAGGATGGGGATCAGATTGTATTATTATGCACATACACATACGAACTTTTAAAAAAAGAAGATATTCTCTTTTTTTATAAAATCATAAGTATTTCCTATGTATTAATCTTAAATCATATAGCTAATTCCTGCCTTAAAATGAAGGTGTCTGACAAAATACAGAGATTCTCAAATGGTTCTTAATAATTCTTTTTAAAATTTCTGGGTAGGGGTCTTCATTTGACCTAAAATATTTCATATGCCACTTTTAGAGGGAAAGCATGAAAGACATATAATTAAAGTATTTAATAGGTCAAAAGTACAAAAATCACCATTCCTGAGGTGCTATAAAAAGTCACCAGCCTCTCTCAGAAAATAAATTGGTTAAACATTTTACAGTCGATCCCATAATTGCTCCTCTGCTTTCTGCCCAACTAGAGGGTCCCCATCCATCTCATTCAGATGAAAAGATAAAAATGGGAAGCTCCAACCACTGGAAATTCGTGTCCTCAAAAGTGGTTGGGGACGTTTGGGTTTTCTTCGGTTTCTTCAATTTGAATAGGCTTTAAATATCCCTTTGAGCTTCAAAAGCTCCTACCAGATAGTCCAGGGGAAAAAAAAAAAACAAAAAAAAAAACCTTTTTCTTATTACTTGACCAAAAGCTGGTATTGGAAACACCCTATGGGTCCTGACAATGAAAGGACTGCCAAGTGAGTGTTTCCTACATTAATGCAGAAGTCGTGCATAAATTCAGGCAGAATGACAAGGCGAAGCATACAAGGGACACATTCTGTGGTTCATTAAAACCTGGAGCAGATTTTCTTCTTCTTTTTTAAGATGGAGTCTCGCTCCTTCACCCAGGCCGGAGTGCAGTGGTGTTATCTTGGCTCACTGCAACCTCTGCCTCCGGGTTCAAGCGATTCTCACGCCTCAGCCTCCCAAACAGCTGGGATTACAGGTGCGTGCCACCACCCCCAGATAATGTTCATATTTTTAGTAGAGACGGGTTTTCACCATGTTGGCCAGGCTGATCTGGAACTCTAGACCTCATGTGATCTGCCTGCCTCGGTCTCCCAAAGGCTGAGATTCAGGCGTGAGCCACCATGCCAGGCCTAAAATCTCCAGCCGATTTTCTTCTGACGTCTTGAGGTAAATATTCCAGTTTACAGATTCATGTGGAGAAGAGAAAATGTTTGGCATATTCTTTTTTAATCCCATTCTTACAATTCTTACGGTTTTTACATATCTAAAATATATGTCAGATAATGACACTGACCATTATCTAAGTTGGATGATGACACTGACCAATTCAGACTATGACAAGCCAAGTCGGGCTACACAACCATTGAAAATGTTATTATAGGATAATCAATATCCCTATAAATCAATCAATGAGAAAACAGCTTAATAGAAAAATATTTACAATAAGAATAATAATTTGGCAGTAGGTTGGAAAGCCCTGTAAAGTATGAAGTTTGGACTTTGTTTGGCTATTATTGTTTTGAAGCAGGCAACACTACACTTCTATTCATTCTCTTGGAATAAAAAGTTTGAATGCTTTGTGTTCTACCATAGCTACATTAAATGTTGAAAAAAAAAAAAAAAAAAAAGCCAGAGGTAAACGTGCTAGAGATCCCTGAGGTGGGAAGAGCTGTGATTATTTAGAGAGCTGATGTGAAACAGACCTGACCAGGACTGAACCCTGTCAATAAGGTCTTGTTCTTCTCACCCAGGCTGCTTCTCAGACTTTCCACCGACACTGGAACATTCTGAACCAGTGGTGGCACCGGCTTCCTCCTCACTTCCTTGCCAGGCCTCTCGAGTGATAGGGCCTGGACCGCACAATGAGTGGGAAACGAGCCGAGCGAGGGCTCCTGGTCCCCAGCCCAGGGGGCCCAGCTGGCCGCCCCCTCGTCCTTTCCCCAGGCCCCTGGGGGACTCCAGGAGAGACACAGTATCTGAGCAGGCAGACGTCCGCCAAGCCAACAGGATGGTGGTTTCCGCCGCCTCTTGAAGCACAGGGCTGATAAAGAATGCTCCAATCAGACTAATGACTGAAATGTCATAGCAAATGAGAACCTACAACTACCATTAAATTCTGACACTTGACTCCTCTGAAACAAGGAACAAATAGACTAAATCTGTAACTCATTCAGTATGAACACAATCTGGTATAAAGTCCTGCCTAGGTTCAATCCTTGTTACAGAAAACTTTTTAATTCTAAAGATAATGTCCCAATGTGACCCTTTTAATTTTTCACATGGGCTATTAAGGGTACCTATTTTATATTAAATGCCATACTATTTTGAGCAATCACCATGGCTTTAGCATTTTCAAGACACAGAAATATTTTCCTTTTTTTCTTTTTGAGACAAATTTCACTCTTGTTGCCCAGGCTGGAGTGCAATGGCGCAATCTCGGCTCACTGCAACCTCCACCTCACGGGTTCATGTGATTCTCCTGCCTCAGCCTCCTGAGTAACTGAGATTATAGGTGTCCACCACCACACCCAGCTAATTTTTTGTATTTTTAGTAGAGACAGGTTTCACCATGTTGGCCAGGCTGTTCTCAAACCCCTGACCTCAGGTGATCCACCTGCCTCGGCCTCTCAAAGTGCTGGGATTATAGGTGTGAGCCGCCCATCCTACTTTCACAAGAACTAAACTAGGAAGGTGGGCAGATATTTGGCATCTCGGGTAGCTGGGGCACAGGGGGGTTAGCCAACTCTTCTAATATCACACTAGTTACAGACAAAGCCAGGACTAGAATCCTAGCCACTCATTGTTTCGAAGCAGAAAATAATCTCCTTCTTCCCACTCCTTTACCAGGCACCAAAACATGTCAAAACCCAACAAAACAATAAAAGACCATAAAAGATACATTTTCAAACCAAATTGATTTAGTCATTTTCCATTACAGGGTGTTTTATGGATTAAACAGTGCTTCCAGTTTTAATCAAGTGACCCAAACACAGAGAAGTCATGTAATTTTAGAACACTCCAGAGCTCAGAGGAGGGAGAAAGGATACAGCACCTGAGATTTTCCAGGTCTGGGTTTTTGGGGCACTTGCACTGCCCATGCAGTGGTTCAGTGTTGTTTGGAGGTGGATTTAGAGTGCTGGTGGTTGTAGGTCTGGCTTTGGGGCCAAAGGGCAGGGCACCAGGGTCCCACGGGGCCAGGTTTCAGTGTTCCTGACGCCTACCCTGTTCTTCCGAGGGGATGGACCCTCACTTTTCATGAAGTACTCAGAAATGTTCCAGACAGAGCTATGTAAAAATTAAAGACCAATTCCAGAAATTCACAGAATCATGTTTTGACTACAGTATGACAACTACCTAAAATTCCACAACTATGAAAAGCTGAAAGAAACACAGAAAGTCTCTCCCTTCTCTCAATGACCACAGATGGCTGAAAAAAGGCTGATCTCACATCCACACCCCCCCACACACACCCCATCCAAACCCACACGCATGAGGGCAAGCCATCCTCCTGCAACACAGAAAAACGAGTATTTTTCTCCTCTCTTCCAATACACATGAATAAATAGCCCAGACAGACAAACAAAAAGGGAACTTTCTTATATGCAATGTGAGAACTTGGCCCCTCTGAACTGCATGCTAAATCATACTGTATGTTTCTACTTAAGCACCCTGTGGCAGCTTCTTTGAAGAGGGTAAGGTCATGGTACTGGGCTAAAGAAACCATGCCACTAATAAAACGAATCTCTTTGTTTAGATCATCTCAAGCATCAGGAAATAGAATACCCCCTTCTGCAAGAAGAGAAAGCACTCGTTTGCACTGCCTTTTTATGTTCTTTAACTCCATGTTGTCTAATTACTCCTAAAGCATCTTCCCAGCTAATCGGAATTACAATATCAAGGTAATCTGTACCTCTAATAAGCAAAATACGAACACTTCAATGATTAACAAATGATGATGTTTTGAATGAGAATGAAAACTTCCAATGATTTAACCACTGCTGTGAAGAATACAGTGACAGAATATAATAGAAAAGTATTTATACCTAGGTCATGTTTGTAACACAAATCATTGGACAAAATCTCTGTCAGACACAAAATTCAAAAGACCATGGGGATTAATTAATCCAACCCTCTCATTTTACAGATCAGGAAATTGAGATTCAAAGCAAGTAAATATTTATTGTACAGTCACAGTTAGGAAGCAGCAGAACCTGCAACCGAAAAATAAAAATGAAAACCAGGTCTCTGGATTCCCAGACCTCAGAATTTTGCACTAAAACATACCGAATAAATATCTAAAATGAAGAGGCTGGACTAATGACTACAAATGAGAACCAGGTAAAACAAATGGAATTACCAAAGTGAAGAACAAGAATAGAGCCAATAATTATCAACAGAGCAATAATTAACTAATTAGTAGAGAGGAAATGAGGATATCATCAATATTTAAAACAGAAATAACTCCCATCTCCTATAGTCTTCAATGGTGAAAAATATATCCCCATAAAAGCTGCTGTCACCAAAGAACCAACTTTCACTTTCTTTGATTTACCTCCTGCTAGAGAGAAGCACTGCAGTCCAGCAACATGATCAATAACCTCTGAATAATGAAGAATTGCTTATGTCCAGCAGCTAAGATACTCTGTACATAGCCACCCCTTCCCTCCTTTCAAGGGCAATCGCCTTGCAAACAGGTGCTCAGTGGTTGCACATACACCTCAAACACATCAAGAAAAGAGAGCCGCTCTGTGGCCAGACACAATACCTTCTAGTATTGGGTGATGAGTGTAAGGCTAACCAGGTATCAACGTTTTAGAGGCCAGAGGCTTTCAATCATCCTTTATATTGGTCTATCATGGCACAGAATTCTCTCCCCCAAAACATACTCAGTTTCAATACATTGCAATGTTATGTTATGTCCATTAGTTTGATTAGAAAAAAAGATTTACATATAAAAAATATCAAACAGGGAAGAAATGCCCTAAAAGATTAATTAAAAAAAATACTTTCCTCAATGTGATAGGTTTTTAAAAAATGGTACAAACATGTTTTTTCATTTTTTGACTAGTATTAACACTACAGAGATTTTGGTGTTTGTGACCTTAATTTTTTTTTCAGGGAATTATATATACACTTTACCTATTTTTCTAGTAGGCTGTGTTTTACCAATTGGTTTGTTCTTAAAAGTATCAAGAACATGTATAAAATTGACTAATTTTCACCTCCAATGAAAGCCACTCAAAAACTGGTATTCTGAAGCAGGCTAGCAAATCTTCAGTCTCTTTTATATTGCAAATGATTATTGTAAACCCTTAGTATAATATTAGAGCAAAGAAGGATGCAAACACAACGTGAACTCAGGAGTTCACATCTTTGCACAACCCAACATGTGTAATAATACTAATTTCAACATACTAAAATAATTTTCTATAATTTAGGCAAACTCTATTAGGAAAATGAGACTAAAGGGTTTAAAACAAGCAGGTACAAAGGAAGCAACTGTTGGTAAGGTATAGAAAGATTAACTTTTAATTAAATGATTAGGAGAAAAACAGCACACACACACACACACACACACACACACATACACACACACGCTCCAATAAATACAGTCCCAGAAATGCTGGAAAAGCCTCGAAAGGACAACCAGTCCCCAACTTACGATGGTTCCACCTACAATTCTTCAACTCTATGAAGGTATGAAAACGATACACATTCAGTACACTCCTCGACTTACAATGGAGTCTAAGATAAACCCATAATACATTGAAGATACTGTAAATCAAAAATGTACTTTCGATATTTTCAACGTACAAAGGATTTATAGGGACAGACCCCCACTGTAAGTTAAAGAACATCTGTAAATCCAAAGGCATCTATTAACAGCCTGTGTGTGTGCTCGGTGGTACATAATACATAGATACAGCAAGGGTGAGTCCACCTGCTCATCACTACATGAATACAAGCATGCCCAAGGAATACAGTATCTCACTGGTTTTCCTGTTTTTTTTCTTAACGTAAGTTCCTTTTGTTTGAACCTCTATTTTCCTCTCCCTCCCTCCCTCCCATTCTTGCCACTCATACTGAAGTTTTTATCCATCAGAGAGAAAAAAATCTTCATGTGGCCTACTATCACTACAAATGATGACAGCAGTACTAAGAAGGGTAGTGAGCACTTGTACAGCACTTGGTATATGCCCAGCATGCACTAAGTGCTCTGCATTCAGTATCTTTTTAACTCTTCACAATAACCCCATGTTGTTGGTACTGTTTTCATCTCGATTTTACAGATGAGGAATCTGAGGTGAATTGAGAGGTAATAGCTCAGGGTCTAATAGTTAGTAGGTAGAACAAGGATTTAAACTATGTCTACTTGTAATACACTATTTATATGGCAATTTGCTTCACTAATAGGATCGATCCCTCTATAATGGATACTGTTAGAATGGATAATGATGGGCCTAGAGATATTTTCACATAAAATATGGCTTCTATAGAATGTATTAACAATGACTATCAAACACCCATTTGGACCATAGGTGTTATGGGATGGAGGAGGACAGGAAGGAAATAAGAAATTTAGTCCCTGCTCTATTGCTCTGAGAAGTATCTGGGAAGCCAGGCATTTCCTGGCCTAGATAGGATTATGTTTCAACATCGGCTAGGACCTCCAGATTTCACACACATCCACCCACATGTGGACAGGACTAGAATAATAAGCAGGTAACCTGTCCAGCTAATCAAAACGTTCTTGCTATCAGAGAATGCCAGTAGATGCATGAGTCACAGACAGAAGGTGGCAAGGCTTTGTGGATGAAAGAAAAGCTATGAAATACTACCACACTGACCTCTTCTATACTGGATGGCACAGTGCCCTGGAAAAATAAATCACCACACACGAGCATGAAATCAGCATTGGGAAAATACACAGGAAATATAAGAAGAATATCCCTATCAAATCCTTTTAAAGATCTGCCTAACTGGCCAGTTCAGTGCTGATGTGAATAACTCCTTTCAAGTTTACAATATACTAGCTGAAAGTTTTTAGAACTCAGGGTTCCAAACACATTAATAAAGATTTGTACAGGTGTGTAGGGAAGTTAATAATAAATTAACAGTGAGCTTCACACTGAAATAACAACCTCTTTGCAGTAAATAGCTACACATATTAAAAAATTAAAACTGTATGAAAAATAAAATTAGAGCTCCTCTCTCCTCCCTTTCTCACTATCTCTCAAAGTGACAGGCCACACAATTAAAGGCTGTTTCTTTGCAAAGACCACGCTTTGCAGTTCTAATCACTCGAGTGATTTATAGAGGAAATGATGTTTTGCAGGTACTCTAAAACAGAGCTGCACTTTGTCCAGTGTGCAAGGCCATGTTAATGAAAACCTTTAAATTTGGAAGGAAAAAAACTGCAGTAAAAAGAGAATTATGAAATTTTAGTATTTACTTGATTTATTAATGTTTCCTTGTACATTTTTTTTTTTATAATTTGTGTCCTGGCTAAGGCAGGAAGGCAAAACAAATGTCCTTTTGTTTATGGCTTTAAAAAGGTCATAAGAATAACAAAAGGATACATAAATACTGATGACTATATCTTTCCCTATTTCACTGTACATTAGTTTAACAGTCTGCTACTGAAATACTGCTGTTGGTTAAGCACAGAGTTAACTATTTAAAAATATTCTTGCTCTTTTTAACCCAATTTCTTTCAAGGATATAATTAATCCAGTTAAGACCGTTCTTAAAATATGTGCATGTCATGATAGAAATGTCACTTGTCAACTCCCTGATGCATTTCAGATCTGCTCTGCCACTACAGAGTTCCAGCCAGGCAGGAAACATTGTAAATCACTGAAGAAACATACAAGTTAAGAACTGTGATTTTGTTACTTAAAATTACTGAAAAATAGACAAAATTCAAGCATATATACAGGAGTGTAAATGCAGAAATCTGTAAGCATTTACCCAGAAAGGTGCAGATCATTAAACTAATAAAGCTAACTCATACTCAGCACCCGAGGATATATCAAATTTTGTAAAAACAACTTTAAGTCACCAGAGGCAAGGAGAGCTCCAAGCTAGCACAAAGAATGTTGATTTCACTGGGGTGTGGTGACTGGGGATAGGTTCACCTGGCAAAACTCAATTCTGTGGGCTACTAAATCTCTGTATTTGTTAGGTTGTGCTATATTGTGTATTAGGGTTCTGCCACCCAAAGAAGGTATCCAAAATAACTTGGGGTGGGCATGGGGGAATCACATATTAAAAGTCCAAAAGTCTGTGCCTCCTTCATGCTTGCAGCTCTCTTCCAGTGTCACTGCCTTGTAGACTGTACAATCATGGTGTGATTCTAGATAGCTCAGCTCCACCACAGAAACAAAGGGGATAAAATGAACAGTTGGCGAGATACTGAGATTGCAGTTTGAACCTCTACAAGACTAATGCTTTTAGGTTGTTTTTTATTTTGTTGCTTTGCTTTCTTTTGCCAACAGCAGCGGGGGCTTAGCTCTTATTCAACCATATACTTTTTAAAATCTCTACTTAGTGGTACTGATAGAAAACATTTTCAAGATTCCACTGAAAAAGACCAAAGCTTTGTAAGGGTAGTGGAGTTCTCTAGGTGGAAAAATAACTTCCTGGCCTAATAGGGATTGGGCTCCACCACCCACATCTTGGTCTCAATAGCACCAAACTTTAAATTGCCAATCTGGCCAGGCCCTTAGGCTAAGGCCGAAGTGAGTCTTACCTTCAGTGTAGAAGCTGAAAAGCAGGTAGGTGTCTCTGATTCAGTCTAGCCTGACCACATGCACCTTTTGGTCTAATCTTATGATACTTAAATGTCTAACAACTACTTCTGTTTCCCAGCCATTCTCTCCTAATATTTATGATATATCTGGGCTATCTGACAGTAGATTTGAGTCATATAGTTAAGTCAACTATTTGAGTCATATAGTTAAGCTATCAAGTTTCTATAGACATAGTTTGCCTTATAACACACATTCTTCAACCTTACACTATACAGCATTCAAAATATTTATTATTGTTTCTATCAAAATAATATCTTACATTTCTGTAATTCCTTATAGTCGCGAAGTACTCTTAAGATGTTTTTTCCCATTTATATCTCACAACATCCTGGTGAGGTAGCTGATACTATCCTCATTTTTCTGGATCAGAAAATTGAAGAAAGCATAAATCCCTTGTTCAAGGTCATAGAGCTAGTTAGAGAACTTGGCAGAATATGAAACCAATTTGTCTAATTCTAATTACAGTGTCATGTCCATAATACCTCTCCCTCAATCAAAATAAAAATGTTTCAACCAAAATAAGATGCCACAGCAGTTTTTTAAAGAAATTAATAAATTTATATAAAAATCCATATACAGTTTAGTGCAAAATAATGTTTTAAATTTAAGTATCTTCAATTATCCTCGCAATAATCCACTATTAAAAGCCATTGCTTAAACTAATCCCCCCTTTAAGTATACTAAACAACGTTCTACTGTGTGTATTTGTGTATCAGTGAATGAGTGTGTGCATGCTTGCCTGAGCTCATTTAAAGGGATATCTATACCTTTATCCTGAGGTTTAAAAACAGCGAGGTCTGAATTTTCAATGTTAGAAGCAGATCATGGAGCAATCAATCAGCTAATAACCATCTATTAATATCTGATGTACTATGCAACATGACAGAGTAAATGAAAATAAGAATAAGATGCATTTCCTACATTTGAGTTTATATAATCTAGGGAGAGGACAGGGAAACAACACATCTACTACATCATCATCATCATCATCATATTAGCAACGACATTAATGCCAACATTCATTCACTACATACTTCTCACATTTTAGGCCAGCACTGGCCAACAGAAATATAATATGAGTCACATATGTAATTTTTAATTTTCCAGTAGCCAAATTAAAAAAGGTAAAAAGAAACAGATAAAGATTAATTTCAATAATACATTTATTTAACACATATATCTAGAATGTTTTATGCAGGTTAATAAAAAATTATCCAGATATTTTACATACTTCTTCATATTAAAGTCTCCAAAATCCAATGCAGTCAATGAGTTACGTAACTACGGAAATACATTCTGAGAAATGTATCATCGAATGAACATTACAGAGTATACTTGCACAAACCTAGGTAGTAGAGCCAACTACACATCTAGGATATATGATATAGTCTTATGGTGCCTAGGTTGCAACCTGTACAGCATGTTACTGTACTGAATACTGTAGGCAACTGTCGCACTATTGTAAGTATTTTGTGTATCTAAACAGAAAAGGTGCAGTGAAAATATGGTATCTTATGGGACTACCATTGTATGTAGTCCCTTGCTGACCTACATGTCATTATGCAGCACATGACTGTATTTTACACTTATGGCATATCACAATTCAAATGTAAATTTTCATCAGAAATACTTGATCTGTATTTAGATTTCATAAAACTGATCACTGAAAAAGTAAATTCATGTACCCAACTTGTACCAAATATACTTAAAAGTTTTCTCATAACGAAATTGAGTATCCAAAAAATCATTTTCCTTTAATTTTCACGAGTACATTGACAAAACTGGTTCACTTTTGTTTAAAAGAACTGATTTGGGCCAGGCGTGGTGGCTCCTTCCTATAATTCCAGCACTTTGGGAAGCCAAACCAAAGCCGAAGTATGGCTTCAGGCCAAGAGCTCAAGGCCACCCTGGGCAACACAGTGAGACCCCATCTCTACGAAAGATTTTTAAAATAATATTTTTTTAATTAGCTGGGTGTGTCCCAGCTGCTCAGGAGGCTGACACAGGAAGATTGCTTGTAGTCCAGAAGGTCAAGGCTGCAGTGTGCCATGATCACACCACTGCACTCAACCTGGGTGACAGAATGAGACCATGTACCAAAAAAAAACAAAAAAAAAGTTTGTTATTTTAAAGTAAACTGGGCATGGTGAGGCAGGCCTGTAGTCCTAGCTACTTGGAAAGCTGGGACAGGAGAATTGCCTGAGCCCAAGAGTTCAAGACTGCAGTGAACTATGGCCAGGCCACTACATTCTAGCCTGGGTGACAGAGTGAGACTTCATTTCAAACAAAAAAAAAAAAGAAAAACTGATTTGACTTTGAAGTATAAGCATATCAGTTTCAAATCCATATCTGTTCAAGTTAAGTAAGCTCACTAACTCTTGTGTCAAGTCAGTATTAACATTGGATTCAAAGGAATATTTGCATAAATTGGAAAACAACTCTAAATTTATCAGTATCAACAAAGAGCTCTTCAAATTCTTTCTAGTTTTTGTAGCCAATGTATATAATGGTATTTATAATTAAAATCTTCTGCACATTGATTAATCATTACTATTGACTTATATTATGAAAACCTTCAATTTCAACATGAATTCTAATACCTGCCTAGCTAGTTGACAAATTACCTTGTCCTTTCCTGAGAGTTCCAAATTAGTTCATTCAAAAGTAGTGTGATCTGAATCAGAAAACATAAACCATACTGCTATATTCCCTTTTTTTTTTTAGATGGAGTTTCGCTCTTGTTGCCCAGGCTGGAGCGCAATGGCGTGATCTCAGCTCACTGCAACCTCCGCCTCCCCGGCTCAAGTGATTCTCCTGCCTCAGCCTCCCGAGTAGCTGGGATTACAGGCATGCATCACCATGCCCGGCTAATTTTGTATTTTTTAGCAGAGACAGGGTTTCTCCATGTTGGTCAGGCTGATCTCGAACTCCCGACCTCAGGTGATCTGCCCACTTCGGCTTCCCAAAGTGCTGGGATTGCAGGCGTGAGCAACTGTGCCCGGCCCATATTCCCTTTTTAAGCACTGAATACTTGGGCAAGTGTCCCTTTTTGTTTCAACAAAAGATCATCTTTGGTTGGAGTAAATATTATGCTACAGAAATCTGTGTAAAACTCATCCAGGACTCCACCAACAAGTGCTGCTAAAGATCGCAAGATCACTGCCTTCATTGTCTTCCATTTCTTTCAGCAGGTCCATAAACCAGCAATGATCTATGGATTTACACTTACAGACTGGATAATTTTAACTACTAGTATCTGTGACACTTTTTGCCAAGTTAACTACTGTATTGTACTCTGTCCAGCTTCAGAATACAGTGGAATGGAGCAATAAGAGAAATACCAGCCTCTTGAAAAATTCAAATAAATACAGAATTCGGCCTAAAAGAGCTGGGTCAACTGTGTCTGTTGTGATAGAAATTAATTTTTTCATATCCATCTGAAATTCTTTGAAACAGTCAAATGTTTGAATTGAATGTTCTTAAAACATTCAAAAATATCTCTGCCACAAATCTTTTATTTTTGGCAAAAAAATTACAACATTTATTTATAAACCTTAAAGTCTGTATTAATTGGACAGTGGATCATCATACTGTATAACTTATACAAAGCTAAAGGAAAGTAATTGAAATGTTTCAAATCTCAAATGGGTCATGTAGTCTACAGGCAACTGTTTGGTGAAAAATATCTTTAAGTTTTTGTGAAATATATTTTTGTCTCATAATTTTCTAATAAAATTTTGGTACCTGCAATAATTCCTTCTGCCATCTCTCCATCTTAAACTGGCTTCCTCTATAGTGCATGAATCCAAGACACCGCATAGGTGGCCAAAGTTACAGGCTCATACTCTGTTAAAAGTTTTAAATTTATTGAACATTTGATATAGTTTTGATTTTTGTCCCTCCAAATCTCATGTTGAAATGTGATCCTCAATGTTGAAGTTGGGGTCTAGTGGGAGGTGTTTGAGACATGGGGACAGATCCCTCATGAATGAGTGTTAGTGTCATGCTAACATCTGCAGAACTGAGAGCCAAATAAACCTCTTTTCTTTATAAGTTATGCGGTCTCAGGTATTCCTTTACAGTAATGCAAAACGGACTAATAAAACACTAAATTCTGCTTTCAGGCAATTACTTGCATCAATTCTTCACTGACCTTTAAGGAAAAACTTCTCATCAAATCTACCACAGATTTCTTGAAAATGTCTTAATATTGTCCATTTCATTTTAAATTTTTTTATACAATTGCAAATGAGATTCATCATGAAGTCCCTAGTCTCTTTTTGTTCCCACTGCTTGGATCATACTACTAATTTCTGTATCTGTACTCACTCGGCAACAGTAGTATGCCTTCGCTTCAAATTTAAAAACTGTCCATATTTGTTTACTAACAAGTAATGTAATTACCTTTATTTTATGTATCACTTAAACATTTCTGGGGGGGTGAGGGATAAAAACCTACATGTCAGGTACCAGGTACACTACTTGGGTGACAGGTACACTGAAATCTCAGACTTTACCACCATATACAATTCACCCACGTAACCAAGAACTTCTTGTATCCCAAAAGCTATTGAAATAAAAAATTAAAAACAAACATTTCTATTTAATTACTAATAATAATGTACTTATATCACTATAAGCTGCACTGTCTGCACAAAATATTTAATAAATACTATAAAGTGAGAACACAGAAAAAATATATACTGAATAAATTGACACCAACAAGATTGGTAGTGTGTTTATGTATGTTAACATAGTCTTACCAAAACAAGAAAGCTGTGTTTAACAGAAATATATTGTGCCTTGCTCCCATCTTAAAGATCCTGTTCCTCGGGTGCGCTAGCCACACCCATTGCTCGACAGCCACATGTGGCTTATAGCTATCGTTCCTGATCATACGATGAGAGGCTGTGTTCACGGCGGTCTGTATTTATTAATTGTGGTAATTCTCACAAGGAAGAGAAGTATTTACTCTAATTATCCCCACATCACAGACAATGGAATTTAGGCAGAAGTAATTAAGTGACTTACCCAAAGTCACAAAGCTATTAACTGGGGAACTGGGATTTCAACCCAGACAGTCTGACTGCAGAGACTCTTATCCACTATTCCACACTGCCAGAAGTTCAACAACAGCACAGGGTTTCATGAGAGATGAGGCAAGAGATGCAGTGTGTTAAAAATATATATATATATAAACCAAACTACTTTGCAATGAAAAGAAGGAAGCCAGAACTCACAGGAAGACATCGTGAAGGAGGAAGAAAGACTTGAGCTGCGTAGTCCAAGATAAATGCTGCAGATAAACAGCACAGGCAGCTGGGTGCAGGAGGGGTAGGTGTGCGAAGTGTGAGCAAAGTGTGTTTAGCCATGAACAAGTAAAGTGAGTCAGCTGTGGAGTTAATGCAGCAGGCTAAAAAATGGCCCCCCAAAAGATACAGCCATGTCCTCACCACTGAAATCTGTGACTGATACCTTATATTAGAAAATCATCTTTGCAGATGTGGTGCAGTTAAGGATCTTGCGTTGGGGAGACTGGAGATTATCATGGATTATCTGGGTGAACTCTGAGCACAATCACAAGAGTCCTTACAAGAAAGAGGCAGTGGGAGATTTCACACAGTCAGAAGAGGCCATGAGACCACAGAAGCAGAGATTAGGGCCGTGTGCCCCAAGTCAAGGGATTCCAGCAGCCACTAGAAGTTAGAAGAAGAAAGCAAGGAATTCTCCTCTTGAAGCCTCCAAAGGGAACCTGGCCTTTCTGACATACACCTTGATTTTGGACATCCAGAACTGTGAGAAGACAACTGTGTTGTTTAGGCCACTCAGTCTGTTTCAAAAGCCATAGGAAACTAACACAGGTTAGAACCTCTCAAAACCTGCAACATGCAAAGGGACCTTGTGCATCAGCAAGAGGTCAAGCTAGCAAGCAGTAGTTCCCAATTTATTTAATGAGAGAATCCCCACTCCCCAGAAAGAGAAAGCTGGTGGTGAGGCAAGCACCTTTTAGCATCTGGCATACCTAATATTCCTCTAACAAAGTTTGGGAATTCCTAACCCAAGACACGTTCTGGAAGGCAATTTAATCAAGTAAGTCTGAACTTTATTCAAACAATGCAAAAACCACCAAAGGTTTTTAAGAAATGTTGCAAGAAGTCAACCATTTGGGGTGAGGAAATCCAGGACCCTGTGACCCTGGATTCAGGGTAGCTTCAAAGTGGCAGAATGCATTGCTTTGGAAGATAAAACATGTCAGCAGCTGAGCCAGCCCTCCCAGCTGACAGTAGTGAACTCTGCCCCGATGGAACCACCTCCTCTGGGAAGTGCTCCTGTCATGAGGGATGCTGACAAACTAAAGTGGCTTCACAGTGTGACGAGTGAGAAATGACATAAAAGAATGAAAGAAGTGTTGTGCTAGACAGCAATATTCAAATGGGAAACAAAATAGTACCTTCAAGTAAATGAAGGGCTCAAATATATTATTAATAACAAAAAATGAGCTACAAATGGTTCAATAAAAGTCAAAGGTGAAACCATCAAGGGGAGTGGGATTAGGTCAACAGGAAGCTGCCCATGGGCATCTGCAGTAAGAAGCTCCTGACCAGTCTGGATCTTCTTGTGGAGACTGGAAGACAAGTTATCAGACTGCCACAGGAGAAGCAAACCCACACTGCATAGGAAGCTGGACCTCAAAACCAACTAGCTTCCACAAGTCTAAGATTTCATGCCCTAAACTGGACACAGACTGTTTATCATACCCACATGTAGAGCTGGAATAAAAACTGAATTTCAAAAATATTGTGTGAAACTAGGGGTGAAATTCAAAATATTGAATAACCTGCGTAGCACAGGCACTGACCCACCAGAATGTATCCCAGCTTATGTGCCTACAGGTAGGTGCCCACCTCCTGAATTTCAGCCTTCATAAAACCGTGAACACTGACCGATAGTTGGAAACAGATTCTGAACAGCCAGGGATGAAGACGGGTGGGGAAGAAATTACTGCCGTTTAAAAACTCCCTTGAACTGACAGCAGGTCCCCCATTTTGGGAAGCCACAGGAGGTCAAGGAAAGGTGACCAGGTAGGCTGGAAGCCACGTTCTAAATACAGCATCTCTGACCACAAAGGGCCAGCAGCCACACACTGTGGCACTGCCATCTCCAAGGCCACTGGCTCAGCACTGCTGCAACCTAATGACACACTGGGAAGTCTGGGTTTGGTTTTGCTCTCTCTCTCTCTCTTCTCTTTCTTCTCCCCCACAACACTCCTTCTACCATCTAGACTCCCCCTTCTCTCCGACCCTGCTCCTATAGCATAAATTTTGGTTCCACTGGTTGCAGGCTTATCCATTTGGCGGCAACTGTCTGGTAGGTTAATGCCCAACAATAGGCACTTGTATTTTCTTATACGGGGGAGGTAAATTATGGCACTTGAACAAAGACCTTATTATTTAAGTTTTACTGCACGTTTACTACAAGCCAGTTTCAATTTTACGTTTTTGTCCCTAGGCCATAAGACAAAAAAGAGTAGGTTCCTGTTCATATTCGAAGGAGCTATTTAAATAATAATAACAACAATATCTGGCAAAAGCAGGATCTGTTATAGGTCGAATTCTGTCCCCCTGAAAATGTATATGCTGAAGCCCTAACCTCCAGGACCTGGGAATGGGACCTTAGTTGGAGATACGGTTGGTGCAGATGTCATTATTTAGATTAGGTCATACTAAAGTAGGTGGCCCCTAATCCAATATGAGTGGTGTCCTTATTTAAAAAAAAAAAAGAAAAAGAAAAGAAAATCTGGACACAGGCAACACCCAGCAAGAATGTCACAGGATGATGAAGTGGAATGGTGTTTCTACAAGCCAAGGAACACCAAATATTGCCAGAAAACCACCAGCGGCAAGGTAAGAGGCCTGGAACAGATCCTTCCCTCACAGCCCTCAGAAGGAACCAACCCTGACGACACCTTGATCATGGACTTCCAGCCTCCAGAGCTGTGAGACAATAAGTTTCAGTTGCTTGAACCACCCAGTCTGTGGCACTTTGTTATGGCAGCCCTAGCCGACTAACACAAGACCCAAAACAATCAGGAGAGTAGCAACTGAAAGGTCAGGGAAGGTGGCCGGGAAAGTTTGGAGGAAAGAGTTTCCACTCTTTGCACCTCTAGTTAACTGTCAGGAAGCCCCCAGCCCAGCCTGTCTGTCACACTGGCTTTCTCTGGGCTCCATCATCCATCACTCTTGAGCTTGGCATAAGCTGCTGGTTCTTCCTCAACTCTCTCAGCTGCCCCTGTCCCTCACACACTCATTCAGTGGAACTCACAATTCCAAATGTCGGTTCAACCATCACTTTCTCAGAAAATGCATCCTGGTCCCTCCAGCCTGCATCAGACCCCACTGTTTCCCACTGGTCTGTAGGGTCTACAAGGACAGGACCACAACTGCATTGCTCAACATGATGTGGCTGGTTGGCTGGAATACATATTTGCTCCATAAATTAAAATTCATTGTCCTTGGGTTACTAATCTCACAGGTCCTATGGCTCCAGCAGACATGCCAATGCCCTGATGATGTCTACAACTTGTATAGCAAACCTGTATCACCAGCTTGGCCTCTTTGTCTTAAAACATGAGATACCCCTGGGCTCTGGTCTCCCACATTGTCAGTTGAGGGGCACTACTGACCCTTTCTCTGCAGAGCCACACGGGCTCTCCCTTCCCCTACAGAACTTCTCAGACTTAACCACTGCCATCCACTCCCACCCCCATCATCTGGGCAGTGTCCACGGTCTTCCTGCCCCAGCAACCAGGTGGCGCACCCACACACCAGGATAAACTGGCTGTGCTACTCTTTACTTAAAAATCAACTTGATTTCCATTGCCTATTCTAAAGTAATTTTTTTTTAAGCAGAAATCAAATCTATGCGAAGGATTACCAAAGAACTGTCTGGTTTCTGGGTGGGGAAGCTGTGAATGGCTGTGGGAGAGGCAAGGCTCCTCCCAAGCAGTGGCCTCCCACTCCCCTTTGTGTCACACTCCCACCCCACCTCTTAGCAAATCTTGAGGCATTCCAGGTAACCCAGGGCTCCTCACAACAGTGTAGAAATCATAGGTCCCTCTGGTTAAACCCAGCCTTTTTTGTAAAGGAATCAAGGCTCTTCATTTAACTATCACCTCCATTGTCAAAAGCATAACCAAATAAAAACAAACATCTTCACGTGAACATTCCACATCTTGGCCCCAATTCTCCCCTCCCACATTCATTCAATCATTCGTTCATTCATTCATTCATTCATTCATCAGAAATCTGCTGCTGTTTTAGGAAGTGGTCCAAGGTTACAGAGACGCCTTGCCTTCAAAAAACAGCAATGCAGTAAAAAAGACACTTGTGTCCATTAACATATGTAAAAATAGTAATAATAAAAATAACAGGCAATATTTACTACAGGCAGCACTGGAAGAAGTATTCTATGTGCATTAGCCCTCTGAACAACCCTTTAGGGAGGGTCCCATAATTATCCCAATTTTAAAGATGAGGAAATAGAGTCTTGAGGAGCTGAGGTCAGGTCACCAGCTAGAAAGAGGGCAAAGTGAAGATTACAAACCGTACGTTCTATGCTATTTTAGGTGATCCCAGTCAGGTGTGGCCACAAGAGGCAACACAGTAGAGGCTCAGGAATCAGTTGATTGTCCTCAGTGATCCTAGAGACGGGAGGCCCGCCACGCAGGCCACACTGGAAAGCCTCAGGGTGGTAGGAGGCAGAGTGGGCAGGAGGAGGAGAGAACCAGGCCACAGTCTTTAATGGACTTCCAGGAAAAACAAGGCGGGGCAGGGTGAACAGGTCAGGAGTGGCTAAGTTGAATAATTTCAGCAGGCTTTGGACTACAGAGGTGGTCTCCAGTTGCCTGGCACCTAGCCTTGAATGATGTAAGCAAGGGAATACTGCTTCCTGAAGTGTAAGGGCCAGATAGAGGAGGTCTGGGTATGGACTAGTTGGTTTGTATCTCAAAGGCATGCTCCTGGCTAGGCCTTGGTTCCCTCTCAGAATTGGCTAGACCCATAATGGCAGCCTCTTCCCAACCACAATGGTTTCTAAGATGTCAAAACATCATAATATATAGAAAGTAAAAACCATAAATAATACACCAGACTACCTGACTTCAAGCCTTCAGCACCTGTGCCTGCTGCATCCCCAGCATAGTGACTGCACAAAGTAAGGCCAAGCAGGAGACACAGTGAAGGCCTCTGGAAGGTAAGAAAAAGATCCACAAAGGCAGCACTTGAAGCATATCAACAATAAAGGAAACACAGAAGCTTCCACGAGGATAAGAATAAAAGAAGGACTTTCCAGGCAAAGGGACTGACCAATAAAAAGGCAACCTGGCCAGTCCAGTTAGCTGCTGTGCCTTGATGTCTCTGGAGCCAGGGTCCTGGGACAGCACTAAAGATGAGGATGGAGATGCGGGCCTGGGCAAGAATCCCTAATTTTCAATTAGATGTATAATGACAGATAGTACGAATAGATCTCAAGGGTTTATTAAGTACTAAGTATAGTGTAAGCTCACATATAACAGAAACATTTAGTACCCAAAATACCAAACGTATTTAAGAAGTCTTAAATATCAAATTTTAGGCTGGGCGCGGTGGCTCACGCCTGTAATTCCAGCACTTTGGGAGGCTGAGGCAGGTAGATCACCTGAGGTCAGGAGTTCGAGACCAGCCTGGCCAACAGGGTGAAACCCCATCTCTACTAAAAAAATGTAAAAATTAGCCGGGCGTGGTGGTGGATGCCTGTAATCCCAGCTACTCAGGAGGCTGAGGCAGGAGAACTGCTTGAACCCAGGAGATGGAGGTTGCAGTGAGCCGGCACGGTGCCACTATACTCCAACCTGGGTGACAGAGTGAGACTCTGTCTCAAAAAAAAAAAAAAAAAGAGACAACCCAGTGGAAACACAGATGGCCTGCTGCATCCACGGATTAAACCAATGTCAGATGGAAAATATTCAGAAAACAAACGATAAAAAAAACAGCAATGCCACATTTAAAAATATAGTATAACAACTATTTAGACAGTGTTTACACTGTATTATATAAGTAATCTAGAGATGATTTAAAGTATTCAGAGGACTGCAGTCCCAGCTACTTAGGAGGCTGAGACAAGAGGACGCCTCAAGCCCAGAGTTCAGGACCAGCCTGGCTACGTAGTGACATCTATCTCGAAAATAAAGTATACAGGAGGATGTACATAAGTTATATGCAAATACCATGCCATTTTATATACGGGACTAAGCACCCATGAGGGTTCCGGGAACCAATCACTCATGCATACTGAGAGACAACTATGCTGGCAAATGCATGGGCAGGTATGTCACAGAAGACAAAACATAAGTCACCAGTAATCACATGAAAGATCCTGAGTTTTCATTAGCAATCATGGAAATGCAAGTTAAAATCACAACGAAATAACATTTCACACCTAGCAGATTAGCCAAAGTTTGATGAACTACCAAAATCAATTATTAATGAAGACATGTTCTTGTGCACTGTTGGTAGGACTGTAAATTGGTAAAACCACTTTACAAGAGCAAGAGTCATTTATTTTCCAATGTTGAAGTTGCTCATAGCGTAAGATGTAGGATATACCTTGAAGACATATAAAGGTGGTTAAGTTCCTAAATAAGGGTAGTGATATGAACACATAAAGGATGGGCAAAGTCAACACATAAAGGATGGGCAAAGTTACAGGGCAAGAGGAAGGAAGACAGTCGAGTTAACTGAAGAATGGTAAAAATGGGTGGGCTGGTTTGGTGGGAAAAGATGACACTTCATTTTGGGCATTTTGAGTCTCAGCCATTAACAAAATACTCACAGATAGGAATTGTGTTATATTACATGATCTGTAATGACCCTTGTAGCCCTAAAGCTTTGTGATCCTACGATACTATCAGAAAGGGCCAAATTCCATGGCTCACTCAGGTATCCTGCCATAATTAACTTCTTTTGCACTCTACATTCTTGCACACTCAAACAAGCTTTTTAACAACACCCCCCTCTCAACATGTCTTTATAGTAGGGATGTTTGATTTTTTTTCTTGGTTCTTTAGCTAGACAATCAGTTCCTGAAGGGGTATAAAAGTGTTGATCTTCTTTCCTCAGAGTGCCTTCTACTACAACATTAGGCATACAAAAAGTAACTTTTTCCCTCTAAATGGAACAGAGGAAGAGTTAACTGTTAAGTACAATCTAACAACAAAGTCTTCCTAAAGATAAATTTTCAGCCAGCCTTCTGGAGATGGAAAGGAACTTACTTAGCAGAGAAGAGGAAAGCAGTATCATTCTTGGTAGAAAGAATGGTGTATCCCAAGGATATGAAGACTGGAAAGAGGATGTTACTGATAGATCTGGTACACCATTAACTGGCACTGCAGGACCACAGGCAAAGGAAAATCGGAGGCCTATTTGACTTATACTTCCCCAGTTGATTCTTAAACTTAAGATGTCTATTTTCTTTTACTATTGTAGAGTCAAAGGCAGTATACTGAGATGAAGAGAAAAACAGGACTATTCAGAAAGCTGTTTGGTTTTGATGAAACTTTAAAAAAGTTACCGGTTGGCCAAAATGCAAGAGCGATAGTCTGAAACAAATCATGAAGGTAATCAAAATGGTAACCATTTAAACCTCTGACACAGCAGACTCTGCCAAGAGTAGAAAACCAATACTAGCTTGCCCCCACTCACATACACGTTTAACGTCCCTAATTTCAGCAGTACGTGACATTGGTTGCTAGCCCAGAAGAGATGCATAAGACTCTGAACCTAAAGTTTCCAGTGACTTGGTCCAAAAGGATATTTTGATAAAATTCCAAATGGGGAAGGAAAGACCTAGACATCAGACTCCTATAATTTTGAAACCTTAGCATTAATTATCACTAGTCTGGCGTTAAGACATCGGAAACCTCTGCATCATTCCCAGATCATCACTCTAGAGTCCCCTACATTTATCAATTTATCCCTCCCCTCTCCACATACATGCCACCACCATCCATCAAGTGAGAAGAGCAACAAGCTTGTATTTCTCACAGGGATTCATTTCTTAATGAGATGCTTACAAAGCAGATCATGCTACAAAACACAGACCTTTTTCTTTAAAAGCCTCAAAAAAATGTAAAGATGTATCCAAGCCTAGTACATGCTTTAAATTTAGAGCAATTCCCCTGAGCATACCAGATAATTCCACAACTTAGAAACTAAAAGTAGTTACATTTTATGCATAATGACACAGATGTGTTGCTGACAAGTTGTCTTAACAAAATATTTATATATTGACTCACATTTGAAATACGTTAGGAGTAGAATCTTGGGAAAAAGCCTCTAAAAAGGTTGTTGTATATTAGACATTCTCAAAGTGGGGCACCCATACTATAGAATTAAACTCCCTGTTTCAGTCCTGTGTTTTGAAACACATTTTTACTTTTCCTGGAAACACTTTCACATTTTTGTCAGATGTTGAGTGAGCAACAGGGTAAATAACTTTTCAAAAGCATTTTTAGAGTAGTAAAACCTTAAGTTCCTTGCTAGAAGGGCTGATCCAAAATAAATTAAATGCTGGTGTGACTAAGCCAAGTGTGGTAAATTCTGATTTGCAGTATGAACACCTCCAGTTAATAGATCTATTCAGTGATTCAACATGCACCTCCAAGTCGTAAGTTGGGCAGCAAAGTATAAATACGAGACTTAAAAGCATTCTCTGATCTCTGAGTTTGTATTCACATCTATGAAGCTTTTTTTTTTTTTTTCAGATGGAGTTTACCTCTTGTCGCCCAGGCTGAAGTGCAATGGTGTGATCTCTGCTCACTGCAACCTTCACGTCCTGGGTTCAAGCGATTCCCCTGCCTCAGCCTCTCAAGTAGCTGGGATTACAGGCATGCACCACCATGCCTGGCTAATTTTATATTATTAGTAGAGAAGGTGTTTCACCATGTTGGCCAGGCTGGTCTCCAACTCCTGACCTCAGGTGACCCGCCCACCTTGGCCTCCCAAAGTGCTGGGATTACAGGCATGAACCACCACGTCCGGCCTGAAGTTAGTCTTGATGGAAGGTTCTCAAAGACTTATTCTTACATCCTGTGTATTATATCAGCTTTGTCAAAGAGGTGAAGTTTAGGAAGCTGAGTTTCATAAAAACCCCAAATCTGAGTAAGTCTATGGGCGTACCATTCGCAGACATGCAGCAACACAGTAGAACAGGTGAGAAATGGCTCGTCTGGACTGCACTGTAACACACGCACCCCGCCCTAGAGATACAGCTGACACACCAGCACTGTAACACACGCACCCCGCCCTAGAGATACAGCTGACACATCAGCACTGTAACACACGCACCCCACCCTAGAGATACAACACGCAGGTACTGCTGACACACCAGCACTGTAACACACGCACCCCGCCCTAGAGATACAGCTGACACACCAGCACTGTAACACAAGCACCCCGCCCTAGACATACAACACGCAGGTACTGCTGACACACCAGGCTTCCACAGCAATGGTTAGGAATCTTCAGATCAGACATGGACAGCACCTGAGGGATCACCTACTCTAACTGCTTCACCAATGAGGAAAGCAAGACCTTGATGACGTAAAATACAGAAAAGAATAAAAATAGATAAACATAACATTTCTTTTGCTTGCTCAAAGTTATCCCCAACAATTTAAGATGATTAAGGGCTTCATCTTGGAATGCTTAACTCACAGAAAAAAAGGTAGGCAACTATATTCTTATTAATTTGAAAAATCACTGAAGAGCCAGTGGTTTGATTTGAAGAGATAATCAGTTTAGTTGATTTCATTAAAATGAATGTAAAGAGAACAAGATGTATTGACTTTTTATTTTTTTAGCCACACTGCCAGCAAATACTGCATATAAGTATATGTGTGTTTCCTTCTGTTTGGAAATCCTAGGTGGACAATTTAACTGCCACAAGACTCCGATGAACAGGCACACACAATAAGCATGCACATAAGGATTATGTGAGGCATCTATCACAGAATGGCTTTTTCAGCCACCTGAACCTAGGTCCATTAAAAGAAACTAGGCAGAGTGGAGCAGAGCAGCTGTCTCAACACAGGCAGTAATGGAGCTGACAATATTCCCACGCCAGTTCTGAATCCAGTCTATTTTATGCTCTTGCGTGGATTCAAGGAAACAGAACTACTATTTAAAAGTGCATTTACAAAGAAGGCTTTAAAAAGCATTAGAATAAATTACTTTGAGGTGTGTTTCTACAACACGCCTCCAGCTTTCCCTTCTTTTCCTATTTGCTCGTCCCCAGAACCCAACTGTGACTATATTTAACTGACTTTACAAGCTGTGGGGAGACTGAGTACACACAGCAGATTCCAGCCAGCATTGTGTGCATTAACTAAGTCCCAAGGTTTTTTGCTTTGGGAGTTTTCTCTTTCTTTTTTTCATCTTCTTCACGTCTTAAAATTACCTTATATCCTGGAAATAACAGAAAATTTTTAAAAGACCCTCTATTTTGGTTTGCTGTATAGGTTGAGTCCTGATATTTTATTTATATTAACAATATGCTCAAGGCAAACACTGCCACGACCCAGTATTCTTACAGTTTGTAAGTATTTTATTATTTCCTTGAAAAAATACTCATTCCACCTAGTAAGTATTATGAAAGAAGATCAAGTACTTGTAAAATAATTTTCATTTAGGAACAGGTATATACAGATTATAGTATTTGGAACTGACTAGAATGACAATGAAATCACCAACTTCTAATCAAGGTGAAATAAATTAATGATTTCACTAAGGCCAGGTGCAGTGGTTCATGACTCTAATCCCGGCACTTTGGGAGGCTGAGGTGGGATCATTTGAGCCCAGGAGTTCAAGACCAGCCTGGGCAACATAGTGAGACTCCTTTCTATTTTTAAAAAATAAAAATTTTAAAACATAAAAATAAAATTTCACTAAGTGGAATGCCTCTGGCTGTAAAGTCTACCTCTCCCACTAACACAAAACTATCTCCATGGAATTCTAGAGATATGGATTCCAGTATCAGATCAGCTTTACCATTTATAACAATGTCCTGTGGGAAAATAACTAACTTCTTTCGGCTTCAGTTTTCTCATCTATAAAATTAGGGCTTCACACCCTAAAATAATCTCTAAAATTATTTCCACCTATAAGAAGCAATTATTTCAGGTTAAGAATCCACAACAATCTTAAACTAAAGAATATTTAAAAGATGGGGTGTTTCTGCAAACTTTGTAGATTTTGGCCATAAACTGAGTTCTAATTACTGTAAATTTAAAAGTGCTTACGCTGACTACCATTTCTGTTATCAACACTTCTATCTTTAATTATATGATACCTAATACAAGCTATACCTATTCCACAAAAATTTATACAGACCACAGTCAAAGTTCACAGCTTCTAGCTAATTTGAATATTTGGAAATTATGAATGAGATATGATTAGACTGCTTTTACACTGGCAAATTTCCCTTAGAAATGCCTGAACTATTAGTGATATCCCTAGATTTAATGAGACAAAGTACTTTCATGTATTTGTCTATAAGGTAATATTAGTTTGAAAATATTTAATTTTATGGGTACAAAAAATAGTTAAAAAGAATAAGACCTAGTATTTGCTAGCACAACAGGGACGCAATCATCAAAAATAATATAATTATACATTTTAAAATTAAAGAGTATAATTGGGTTGTCTGTAACATAAAGGATAAATGTTTGAGATGATGGATATTCGATTTACCCTGATGTGATTATTACACATTGCATACCTGTATCAAAATATCTCATGTAACCCATAAATCTATACACTTAATATGTACCCACATTATTTTTTTATTTTATTTTCATTGAAGATCCCCAAATGCAAATATAACTTGTAAAAATAATTATCCCATGTAAATACGAATTGGAGTGAATTCTGAGTAAATAAAATTTACAATAAATGAGCAATATAGCCATTTGCTAGCTATGTAATCTGGTACAAGTAAGCTATATGTCTTTGAGACTGTAATGCCAGGAAAGTAAATTCTTGTAATCAGTTTATGAGATACTGTATAAAAGCTCTTAGTGTAACCTATTACTCATAATAATCTTCAGTATTATCATCAGTACTGTTATTTACTAAGACCTGCTATTAACAAAATATGCAAAAAACCTGCTCTTTATCTCTGAAAATTTAGGCACCTTAATATTAATCTAAAACTGGGTTTTCTATATTTCAATCAATTTCTCATACTCTTTAAGAGTTTAAGACATTTGTGTACTGTACATTTTTCTTTAAATCCATTCATCTTTACTTAATCTTGTTCTAACTATATGTCAACCATTAACGCACAGGTTAGAAATGGGTATATGATTTTTTCTTATGACAAATTAAAATCAGATATAACTATTATTTTAAAATGTACCCCTTAAAATATTTCATGTTACCTTACCAATAGTTTTAAGAAACACTGGCCTAAACTGGCATTTGCTAATCCGTACTAGGTTTTCAAATTAAAGATGACATGTTCTGTTAGAAAGTCCATCACAGCTGAAGGCCACACACAAGTCCACAGGTCAATGTCATAAACACATGAAAATATCAATATAGTAAACAAATACCTAAGTCCACATTTTTTAGTTCCTTATACTCTGACTTTATTTAAGAATGATGTTTAAAGTCCTTTATTAAATACAAAACTGAAGTCAAGAGTACCTTTCTGAAAGGCTCTTTAAAATCAAATTGAATTCATTCAAGGCACTTTATTGGCCAATTTGATAGTATTTAAAAGATGTAGAATTTGTTACTGCTACTAGCCAATGCAATTAAATAAAAGAAAGAAAGAGAAGGCTAAAATTATCATTTGATTGGTGATATAACTGTATACCTAAAACACAAGAATTTATTAACTGGTTACAAAATTATTATTCAAAATCAGGAGTTTCCAAATTTAAAAATGATAACATTCAAGAAAATTATGCTGGGGGGAAATATCCTATTTATACTAGCAACAAATTGGAACACCTAAAATGGAGTTAACAAGATATTAATAGGAACAATATAAAGAAAACTTTAAGCTCTTCTAAGATGTATAAACAGAAAATATTTTTAAATATCGAAAGAAAATTATTGCTCCTGGATTAGAAGATTCAACACCATGATGACATCCACTGTACTCTAATTAACTTTAATTAAACAACAGGTTACAGAGATTTGGACAGGTGACAAAATTATATGCTGGAGTCATATAAATATGCAAGGATAACCTAGATCTTAAAAAATATTAAAAGGATAGAATCATTTTAATCATAAAAATTATGTATTATGAAAATATAACTATATCAGAGATACCAATGATACAATCAAAATCTAGATACAGTCCCAAATACATACAGGAATGTAGTATAAGATAAAGGTAGCAATTAGCCAGGCGTGGTGGTGGGCACCTGTAATCCCAGCTACTTGGGAAGCTGAGGCAGGGGCATCGCTTGAACCCAGTAGGCGGAAGTCGCTGCACTCCAGCCTGAGCAAGAAAGCAAGACTCCTCCTCAAAAAAAATAAATAAATAAAAAAGATAAAAGTAGCAACTTTTAACCAATGGACTATCCAATAAATTATGCTTGGAAACAACATTTTAGGAAGCAAGTAAAGCTACAGCCCCACTTCATTCTTTATGCCAAAAGACCTTTCAGATACAACAAAGGTTAAAAAGGAAATTTTATGATAAAATACTAGAAAAAGCCTGGATAAATGTATTTACAACCCTAGACCGGGGAATATTTTAAGCAGGACACAAAATCCAGAGATCATAAAGGAAAAAGACTGACAATTTGACTGGCTACAGGAAAACTAAAAACTTCTGTAGGGCCAAAAAATACCAAATAATTAAAAAGCAAATGACAAACTGGAGGGAAAAAATGTATGAATATGACAAAAAGAACTAATGTCCAAATAAACAAAGAATGTGTCCAATATGAAAAGTAAACATAACAACAGTCCAGTAGGGAAAATGGCAGTTGATGAACAGGCAATTAAGAGAAATGAGTTCATATATAAATGAACTCATAAATAGATTTACAGGCAAAGATACCCCTACTCGAAATGAAATAAATATAAATCAAAATGAAATATTATACTGTTCACCTATTGAATTGACAAAAAAAGTTATCTAAACCCCACTGTGATAAGGTGTTTTCATATGCTATTGGTAGAGATACTTTTAGAGAAGAAAAATTACCCTCTGACCCAGCAATTCCAAAGCTAAGAATTTTAGACTAAGAATATACTCAAAAATGCATGACAAGTTATATACATGTGCAAGAACAAGAATGCCTATTCCAGCAAAAGGCAGAACTGTATGCAGAATATAACGTTTACATAAATTTGTAGAGGTTAGACACTAGTATTGCCAGAAAATATACCAAAAATTATACTCTGAAGGGAAGATATAGCACTAGGGATAAATGTGACCAGAGAGACTTTATATAGTTTGATTTTTGCCTTTCATTAAAGAAAAGGTAAGAAAGGATGCATGAAGGTTGCTTTTTATGTTTCTATATTCAAGCATTCAACTAATTATTCTTCCCAAAATGCACAATTCCAAGTCACAATCACGTTTATTGAAAATTTAAATTAAAAGATTTTTATATTTCAGGGTAGATTTTAGACACAAAAATGGAAAAACCATGAAGTATATTTAGTCTTTCTTCTTCAGCTGTTGGCCCAGTCCACATTTTTCTGACTTAAAAGAAAAATGGTTTGTGAATACATACAACAACCCTATTTGGGAACGCATTTACTTCTATTTCAGAAATTCTATCCAACATCAAAATAACATTTATAATAAATTTTCTTTTCTATTCAGATTGCTGTTAATAATTTACATTAACTAACATACAAAAAGTAATGTTCAAAAAGTACTCATATTCAAAATTAAATTAAGATACTGGGAAGTGGTTAAAATCTGTAATTTGGATTTTGGCATATAAAATAGGAAAGAAAGGCAGTGACCACAAGTATGCACCAATTCTTTTCCAACTCAAATTCAGAAAAAGATTTTTTCCACCTCAACTTAGGCCACTCGACTCCAGACATTCATTGTCTGGTGCCACCCAAACGTTGTCCTCTTGACTAATTCTAGAGTTTATAGTATTAATAATAATTACATCAATAAACATATGCCCAGATATGCAATTATATGACTGATCAGAGAAAAGCTGGATTTTTCAAAGTATTTATCACTAATGACCTGAACTTTTGGCCAGACCCAACCCTGTATTGAATTTTATTTGGCTAAAGATGAGTTCAACAAAAGCCTCTTATTGAAGAGATGCAAAAAAAAAAAAAAAAAAAAAGAAAGAAAAAACATACACACAAAAAAAGACAAAAACCAATCTATCCCAAGAATAATATAAAAAGTTGAACAATATAAAATTCCAGTATTCAACATTTTACAGATTTTTACCTATTTCATATGGTTAAGGCTAATATTTAACCTTTAAAGAGGCTGATAAATCAACTCTTTCATAACATTATCTTTTTTCAACCCATAAGATACGTATCATACTTTATTTTTTATATACATTTCCCATACTGGCACAAATACTTGATAAATGTTGACCACTTCAAAAAAGCAAACAAATTAACATCTTTAAATGAGGCTTTATATGCCCAATCTGATACAATGCAAAGATAACAAATCATAAGGATATTTGTCCTTACCAATTAGAAGACTATCTACAACCAAGTTTATCTTTACTATTTCCTAGCAATTATATTTTAACAGACAAAACACAAAAGCTGAGAAACTGCAAAAAAGACTATGATTTTTCCCCGATAGTTAATTTTAAAACAGAAAATTGGACAGTTTCCAGAAATGAAGCGGATTCACGGCATGACATAAAAGGTAATTACCATTTGGGTGGATGTCTTTTGTGGCTGAACCTTGTGACCAAAGGCCCAAAATTTATTTTGGACCTCTCTCACAGTTCCTCCATTTAAAAGGAAGCATTTTACTTCCTGACCACCAATATATGACAGATCAACATTTCAACCTAATTGCATCTGACTGACAGGAGAAGATTGGTGTGTACCAAGCAGCAGATAAGGACATAATTGTTTTAAATTTTTCAAATTCAGGCACCACATTCACAGGAGTTGCATATTAATGGAGCACTCTGGGATACCATATCCTTAAGAAAAATGATGTGTAAGAAGAATAGCCATGATACCACTTTTCTCTTAAGCAGCAGCTCCGTCAAGCTGTTTGCTCTTTCTTGAAATGGAGGATAAGAATCAGCATCTCTGCTGAAAAGTATTTTTAAATCAGGTCGTGAAGATTTCCCAAATGTGAGTTCTAAATTACGTAAATGAAACCAGATATAAAAGCCATGATTTGAAAAGATATTTTAAACTAATCTACTTATAAAATCAAACTCAGGTATAAAGAAATAAACCAACAACAAAAGAAAATTTAAATAACTCATTGTTTTTTACATTTATTAGACTGGACTATTAGGGTTACTTTTTTTTTAATGATTCCAGGAAGGCAGAATAATTATTAGCTTTCCTAAATGTTAAGAAAAATCTAAATAGATGGATAAGATAGTGTTTTCTTGCTTTAAATATTTTCAATTGATACCACCTTCTGATTCGGGGCTTAGAAAATTATAAATATATTATAGAGTGTCTTGAAAAGCTGGTTCTCCCATATTTGTTTGTATGTTGCATGTCATAATTTCAAGGTAAAGGTGTGAAACGAAAACTAGCGACAGACTAATTGTCACTCAAAAAAACACCTTCCTGTGGTAATGCAATTATCTCTACGTCACTATCACGGTGAATTTTTTTAGATATCTTTACTGAAAAGGGATATTGATTTTTTAAAGAAAATCAAAGGCAAGCCTGCCTGCCTTGCACAGTATCAGCCCACAGCATATGCTCGACAAATGGTGAGATTAATAAGAAAACAAAAGAGAATCAGGCAAACAAGCAAATACTGACTTTCACAACAAATTTAAAAGTCTTTTTTTTTTTACAAATGTAATCTTAGAACATTTCTTTGATAACTACTAAAATATTAAAATGAGTGTAGTGATACTTTGTTTTAAGAAATAAAAAAAAACTTAAATTTCAAAATATGACCAACAAAGCAAATTACTTTCTTTTTATCCTAAGGTAAGGTAAGAACTGAGATTATGATTCAAAACATCACTATTTTTAAAAGATAAATATGTCTTGGGGTAGATATTATTTTTATCTCTGTGCATGAGAACTTTTAAACTTCCTTTCTGAATATACATCTATTTTCTTTACATATGCCACATATAAACCCATACTTTCTTCAATGTTCTGTTAAAATGAGAAGAAAGGAAAAAGGTCTCAGGGTTTTAAGAAAGCCAAATGCCACAGTTTTCTCTGTACATATTGCTAAATTCATTGAACATAAAACTATCAACAAATTATTTTAAAAATCACAGAAAAACTAGTTCAGATTATTTTTCTACCTGTGTATATAATAAACTTTTATTCCTTCATATTCCAGAGGAATTTATCTTTTGTAAAAAGTACTGCAGCGACTGACAGACTCACTAAAAACTCCATTTATAACTGTAGTACAGCACAGATTGTCTTCATAGACTTATGTTCTAGAGCAGAGCTTCTCAAACTTTACTTGTGCATCCAAATTACTTGACATCTTATTAACATGAAAGTTCTAATTTCAGTATGATTGGGCAGGGGCCAGAGACTCTGCATGTCTCATAGGCTTTCAGAGGACACTGTTTATCTGTAAACCCTACTTTGGGCAACAAGTTTCTAGAGACCTCCACTAAGACAGTCAAGTGCATTCAAATTCTTTGTCTTCTTTCTGACTGTGGGCAATATGATTGCTAATTTCTGTGGTAGAATGCAAGCTATTGTCTTTGATTCATTTTAAGTGAGCCAGGAAACAAGTAAGTGGTAAGAAATCTGTGTCTCAGCCCACTGACCAAGGACAACTAATCTGCTGACCTGAGTAGAAAAGATGACCCATCCCTATGGCTAATCTCAGCATCCAGATGTTGCCTTAACCAGACCAGATATGCCAGTGCTCATCTTGTCATGTGAGTAATTTTCACTACCAAAATGAAATCTATAGAGGAGAGATTTGCCAAAGAAATTAGGGTTTCAGTAATTAGGAAACCACAAGGCACTAGGCATCTTGCATCAGCCAGAGATGAATGGGAACACTTGCAAAAGTATTTCACCATTAGCCTGTTTTGTGAAAGAGAGCCACAGGAAAAAACAGGAATTTTAAAATTCCTTTATTACTCAATACAATTATATGTTTCAGCCTAAACTAATGCTGGCACTGTTCAGCAGAATTCCTTCATTCCGCAAGGGTAAAATGAGAAGCAGAACAAATACAGATGGTCTATGTGACTGTTTCCCTGTGTATCTAAGAGAGACATCTCTGTTTGGAAATGGGCATTAAAATCTGCCTGCCTGATACAGTTCTGATTCACTATTGTCTCTAAGATGGTAGCTGAAACAAAAACAAACCTCGGCCCCCAAAACCACATCAATACCTCCTTCCTCATGAAAGCACCATTCTTTCATGTTCAACTCCCACAGTGGCCTTTTCATCACCTTGCTGGTTCCAGCTTTTGTTTTCCCTTCATAGTTTCTAGTAATGCTATATATAATATATATATATATGCACATATATAATAGTTTAAAAACAATAGCAAAATAGTTTCTAGTAATGACATATATATATATATACATACATACATAATAGTTTAAAAACAATAGCAAAATAAAACATATGTATGCATAAGGGAAACAGAATTCAAAGGCTATCTCAGTTTGACATTCATATAACTGCTTTAGGAGGGATTCCTTAATTTATAATTGAAAGAAGGACTTCCTACAGTTTGGTAAAAATACAACACAAAAGTAAAGCATAAATATGTGACAACTGGTTTTTCTGAAAAATGAAAAAGAATTGTAAAGCAGAATTTCCAATCAACCTCAAATAGATCATCTACATGCTAAAATAAATGGCATTCCCCATCAGTTAAATGGAAGTGATAATGTTTCAGAAGACATCAAAATAGGAACTTCCAACCTCAGTAAGAATCACAAATCAAAACTGCTCACTCCTTAGTAAAAACCTCTTTGGCTATCTGCTGGCCACTTTTTGTTTACCAAGATATTTGGTCTGACTTCCCTTCAGTATTAGGGCAAGAAAGTGCGGAAAATTAGGATGGCGACTTAACGAATCGCTTCTTACCGCCCCCTAGCGCTCACTCAAAGCAGTGGCAACATAGATGCGCTGACTATGGCCTTTCCTTTGCCAACCGGCATCAATGATGCTTCCTCCCCAGTGTCCACGGTGGTTAATTCGTTACACTGCCAGAGGCGGTGAGGTGAGCCAAGTTCTTAGCTGTTTTTGACAAGTATACCTACTTACATCAAAAAGCATCAAGGTTAACTCTCATAAGAAAAGAAATCACTGAACATAAGGTTGGGGTTTAGAAGGAAGATAAGTAATCATGTGCTCTGGATAAACACAGGTACTGAGTATGTACTGAATTTTTCCTCAATTTTTTAGAATCGCGACACTTCATGAAAGTCAACACTTCCAAAGTGTTTCTATCACATGTTAAGTTAAACTAAGTCCAACTTTGGGGATACATATTAAATTTAGGCCAAAAAAGTTATTTTTAAAAATTCCTTCTACGTATAGTTGACCCTTGAACAATGTGAGGGGGAGGAGACAGAGGGGTACCAACCTCCTATGTGGTCAGAAATCCTCAGATAACTTCTGATCCCAAAAATTTAACTGCTAATTGCCTACTTTTGGGCTCAAGTGATCCGCCCACCTCGGCCTCCCAAAGTTCTGGGATTATAGGTGTGAGCCACCACATCCAGCCAATTTTAACTTTTTATGATAGATTTGTGTATATTTTATGAGAGTAAATGACAAAACAGACTAGTATCTACATACATTGTATGCATTCATGGTACCTTTTTCTTAATTTTTTCACTATTTCTTTTTTTTTTTTTGAGAGACAGAGTCTCGCTCTGCCAGCCAGGCTGGAGTGCAGTGGCGTGATCTCGGCTCACTGTAACCTCCATCTCCCAGGCTCAAGCAATGCTCCTGCCTCAGCTTCCTGAGTAACTGGGATTGCAGACGTATGCCACCACGCCCAACTAATTTTGGTATTTTTACTAGAGACGGGGTTTCACCATGTTGGCCAGGCTGGTTTCAAACCTGACCTCAGGTGATCTGCCTGCCTTGGCCTCCCAAAGTGCTGGGACTACAGGTGTGAGCCACAGCACCCGGCCAATTTTTTCAATATTTCTAGGCTACACAGTTCATCTATGTGTTTTTTCAAATTGTCACAAATCTCCAAAACATCTTCCAATATATTTATTGAAAAAAAGTTCAAACCCGTGTTAAGGGTCAACTGTAATATATAAAATATGCCATTTTATAGTCATATTATATAGCACCATGCATAGGAGCATAAATTAACAAGGAAACCTACAAAAAATCTTGGGCTGAAAAAATAATTCAATCTTTTTAGAGCTGATAGAAAGCAACTATGAACAATTTAAGTCTAAATATTAACATATTTCAAAGAAAAACATAAACTTCTCCCCCATTAAAGTAGTACTATATTTTCCAACAGATTTTTACTACATGCAACAGTTTTTATCTTTCTAAATTGCAAGTTCAGCCAAAATATCATATCTGAACTCTGAGAAGAGTGAAGTTTGGATAACAATTTCTCATCAGAAGAGTGACAGTGGCTGACATCAACAGAGAGTGTCCAGACCTTGCACCAAATATGTAACACAGCTTCTAACATTTAATCTTCACTAAGATATAATGGATAAGCACTACTATGATCCCATTTTATAGGTGGAACCCTTTTCATCTAGAAAGAACTAAGAATCAACCTAGGTCTGACACCAAACTCCAACTTTATTAACTCTTTTTTAAAATTGATTCTTTTTAAAGACAAATTTTCAAGTTGTAGAAAAATGTCATTCAATTGTCATGATTGTTATGTAAGTCTATGAGGATTTTGAGACAGGTGTCACCCAGGCTGCAGTGTGGTGGTGCCATCATGGCTCGCTACAGCCTCGACCACCAGGTAGTTCCAGCTACCTCAGCCTCCTGGGTAGCTGGAACTAGAGGTGCACACCACCACATCTGTAATTTTTTGTAGAGATGGAATTTCACCATGTTGTCTAGGCTGGTCTCCAACTCCTGAGCCCAAGCTATCCACCCACCTCGGCCTCCCAAAGTGCTGGATTACAGGCATGAGCCACGACCACACCTGACCAAAGACTCTGATGTATTGTTGTTCAAACTCAATTTACTGAACAAGCATAGACTGTTCCAATAAATACCACTTCTCTAAATATATTATTTTCTTTATTCTTTCAACCTGAATAATCAATGACCATACCCTGAAGCTCTTTGAAAGAATTATTTTTAATAAACTTTGTCAAAAGGATTATATGTTAACATTTTTTTTTTTTGAGACGAAGTCTCTCTCTGTTGCCCTAGCTGGAGTGCAATGGTGTGATCTCGGCTCACTGCAACCTCTGCCTCCCAGGTTCAAGTGATTCTCATGCCTCAGCCTCCCAAGTAGCTGGGACTGTTACAGGTACACCACCACGCCCAGCTAATTTTTTGTATTTTTAGTAGAGACGGGATTTCACCATGTTCACCGGGATGGTTTCGATCTCCTGACCTTCTGATCCGCCTGCCTCAGCCTCCCAAAGTGCTGGGATTACAAGCGTGAGCCACCACACTCGGCCTATATGCTAAGATAATTTTAAAGTATAAAATCTTTCGTTCTGTGTATATGTTAGTTTTGCTCACTGACTGAAACAAGCTATTTAAATAGTAAGAAATGACACGACTGATCACAGGTGCTTGCAGTGCACCTACTGTATCTACCGTCTTACATCTTATGAGTACTGGGACAAGATTTATGAATATCAGAGGATAGACAGCTTCCCTCAGGAAGTTTCACAGTGTTTCTTTGAGGTTTTCTGTTTCCATTTGGGTGTACTTGAGGATTTGAAAATTCATTTTCCACATCTTAATAAAACTGTGCTATAAAGTGCTGACCCAGAGGTAGTGGGGGAATCCCCAATTCCCCACTGTGACCCTCAAACCAATCAGTCTAGGACAGAACAAGGACCTACGTGGGGCTGGTGAAAAAGATAAGGGACCCAACAGAGAAACCAAAAGACCCGTTTAAGGACATTTCCCAAACTGTCCCTGAAACACAAAAAAGGGCTAAGGGTTTGGTTTCAAAGGACTTCCTGGCTGTGACTCAGACTGCTAAAAAGTCAAAATAAAAGGAGAGAAAGCCAAGACTTCATTCAAGCAAGTCACTAATGACAGGAGTCACTGTCAATAAACTCAAAAGCAAGATCTTGCCACAGATAAGCTACAATACACCTAATTCACTCAGAAAAAAACAGGGCTGGTTCTCCATGCATGTTTTATACCACAATATATTCACCAAGAAAAATAATGCTCTGCCAAGGAACATCTTAATGACACAGGAAATTGTCTATGCTTGATAAGGTCACTGCATTCATAGACAAAAATCTCTTGAGACTAAACTGGCCCCAGAGCCACACCAAGATATACATTCCAGTGCCTATTTTAAAAAATAAGTCAATTTTCCAAGGAGCAGAAAGAATACCTGTGGGTGCCTAGGTTCTAATCATGCTTCTGCCCCAAGCTACGTGACCTTGAAATTGTGAGTAAGCCACAGTGCAGGGAGGCCAGTTTTTGCAATGGTGACAAGGAATTGACTAGACAAGTTTGGTGGTTCTCAAAATCTCCTCCCATGGAACACCAGGGTTCCACTAATTAAGACTGTGGCTTTCTGTGGCTAAAATCAAATAATAGACATCTGTTTCCAAAGTTCTTTCCCATAATTTTTTCCTTATACCTCTGGGGCTTGAAACTACCTGTCTGCTAAAAGGAAGCAGAAAAAAGGAGTAGACCTTACTGTTTTTTCTAGTCTCATGTATTCAGGGTTAGAATTTTAAACTTCATATTTAAAACAGTCTTGCTTATTGCTAGCAAAATTATTCCTGGTTCAAATAATAGAATAAAACATATCAGGTTTTCATAACATTCCAGCGTGTGCACACGCACACACACACACAAACACACACACACACAACTTTCCTGGTGCTTCCCTACATTACCAGATTTGAGTGAGACCCATGAGATAAGCAACATCTAAGAAGTGGCCCTGGGTTGAGAGGAGACGGCAGCAGTGATGCACACTTCCCACCCACACTGCTTCCACAGGAAACTGAGTTCCCTCCTGCTCTCCAAGTTCTGGGGCCACTGCAATTTCAGTTCATTCCTGCCATCCTTTGTTCCTTGTGGCCATCCCTCTCACTCACTCTATCGGCTCTGGGACTACATCTAAAAATAAAAAATTAGAGGAGCAACAGCCCACTGATCTAGACAGCTCTCTCATTTTCTCATTGATCCTTGCACACTGTAGTGTGGCTGATGTAAACTGTCGTAAGGAGAGTCTGGACAAGTTCTTGACATATTCAACTGAGACTGATGACATGTGCCTAGGAGGCTACTTTTATAATGCTGAATAATAGGCCCAGGTAACAATAAACTGTCCTAACAGTGAACAGGGACTATAAAAATTGCCTACAAGCCAGGGAAGTGTCAGAAATCATTTCATTTGCCTTGATTCTCAGGTGGAAAGAGAATCACCAAGGAAAAGTCAGATTTCCAAGCCCATTCATATCATGTGGGATTCTTGAGCAGGTCCACAGGGTCCAGGAGAGGCAAACACTAAATAGCTGTGTTAGGGTTCACCAGGAAAACTGGACCAACAACGCGTGCGTGTGTGTGTGTGTGTGTGTGTGTGTGTGTGTGTGTGCGTGCGAGAGAGAGAGAGAGATTTACTACAAGAAACTGGCTCGTGTGCTTATAGAGGCTGAGAAGTCCCAAGATCCACAGTCAATAAGCTGTAGACCCAGGAGAGCCAATGGTGTAAGTTCCAGCATGAAAGCTGACAGGTTCAAGAACCAAAAGGAGCTAACGTTTTAATGTGAGTCCAAAGGGAGGAAAAGACCATGTCCCAGCTCAAGGCAGTCAGGCAGAAACAGTTCTTACTTGTTAAGAGGATCAACCTTTGTTCTATCCAGGACTTCCAATGACTGGTGACACCCACCCACATTAGACCCACAGGCTGAACTAGCCAACACCACAGGCTGAGTGCTGCCACTTGGCCCCTGGGATCCAACTGCTCCTGCTGCATGAGGCTTCCCAATTCGGGGACTACAGCTCCCACTCTAAGGCCTAACAGACAAAAGCAACCACAGAGCTCTTCAAGGATGCTGGGGCTCCCCTCACAAATGTATTTCTCACCGTTGTGAAAGGCATGTCTTCTGGACCCTCCCGTGGTGGGCAAGTAGGTCTTTAATGACAAATCCACTCTAACATTTCATTCTTCCTAATAAGCCTTTGAATCCTTTTCTCTACATTAAAACGAGCCAAGTCTAGCATTTCTAATTTAACCACTGTAGGCCACCCTTTGGTCCATGGTTCAGCCAACCCAACATACTATTAGAGCACTTTCTAACTCACTAAACTGCAACATTAAATGCAGAATCTTTGCTTAGTGAGTATATGTCAACAAATTCAGCCCGACACAATTTCACATTCCTTCCATCATTATTCCACAGTCTTAATATCCACGCCCACATTTGTTCCCCAGGTTTCTGTCTGTATAGGTTAGAAAACTCAAGTAGTTATTTTGGAGTGTAGTGCACCTCCTCAGGGGTCATGCTTTGAACCTTCACCTTTAGGAGCCTGCTGGAGTTACTGGTCCAAAAACAAAGGGCCGTGGTAAAGGTGAGTCCTGAGTAGACTCAGCATTATCTTACAAAGCAACTGCCTCAAGGAAGCCACTACAGTTTCCTTAGACAATGCAGGGTTAATGCCCTCAAAAAGGGGTGGAGAGGCTACTCCCACTGGGGGTGGAGAGGCCACATCCACTGACAAAGAAGACTCATCAGAATTTAGGGTTCAATATCCCGTTTCATCAGGGTCTTCCCACACATCCCCATCCCAACTTTCAGCACCCCATTCCTTCCCAATCAATGCCTTTAACAGTATTCACCCTATGAGACTGGGAGTTCAATTTGCATCATAATACAGCCAGTCACAGGATAAGATTCTGGGTTTTTTAGCCTTTTCAGCCCTGCAACTAATACAACTAAAGATTCTCCTTCAGAGCACACATACAAGCCTTCAGGGCATTTATGTGGTGTTTGAGCTGGGAATTTAAATGCTTGAGCTCATCCTTTTCTTTCCCCACTTTGTCCAGTGACAACCAGCCAATCTCACCATATTTGTTAGTTTACCAAAAATGTTCAAAAATATCATATACACAGTACCCAGATCCCTGATTGCTTTAAGTGGTTGGTTAGGAGTATCCAATGGTGATATCTTGTATATCTCTATTGCCAGATCATGCCATGGCCTATCAGTGCTCTCTTTGCTACTGGAAAGAGTTATCAGCATATTTTAGTCTTATCAGATTAGAGAGTCACTTCTAGAAACCCCAGAATCACATTCAGAAAACCCATCCTGGAAACTCTGCTCCTCTAGAACCACTCCCAGTACCCAAATCTGTACTAGTCAGGATTCTCCAGAAATAGAACCAATAAAGTGTGTGGAGAGACACAGAAACAGTAAGACAGAGAAACTGGCAATCCCAAGATCTGCAGCCCACATGATGAAGAGCCAGGAGAGTCTTGGTATAGTTCCTGTCTGAAAGCCAGCAGCTTTGAGACCTGAGAACAGCTGGTATTTCACTTTGAGTCCAAGGAAGGAGAAGACCCATGTCCCAGCTCATGGATATCAGGCAGGAGGAATTCCCTCTTACTCATGGGAGAGTCAGCCTTTTTGTTCCGTTCAGGCTTTCAACTCACTGGATGGGGCCCACCCACATTAGGGAGGGCCATCTGTTATACTCAAGTTTACCAACACAAATGTTAGCTTCATCCAAAAACACCCTCACAGATACACCCAGAATGTCTGACCAAATGTCAGTTGGCGCACAAAATAACCATCACATAGCACAGTATGTTTATCTCATAATCTGCATCCTGTGGAGGACAACTCATGTTAAAAACTACATAAAATAATGTCAGCTCATATAGCATATATTAGACAACAGAACATTCTCCACAGGACTTTAAAATATATAGAGTTGAGACATAAAGGAAGGAATCAAATTCATAATGCAACAAGAGAACACTTTGAAATAAAAATGGGCAGTTCTGAAAAAGAAACACAGACATTCCAGATAGTTATTAAAATGAACTCAAGGATGGGTTAAACAGTAGACTTGACAAAGGCAAAAAAAATAAAGATTAAAAAAAAGAATCAAGGCAAATGTCAGAAGAAATCATCTGAAGTTACTCAGAGACAGGAAGCCAGTAAATACGAAAGACAAGCATGGAAACAGACTAAATGGATGACAGACTGGGCAACCCAACAAGCAAAGCATTCAACAGGAAAAACAAAAAAGAGGCAAGAAACAGAGAACGTGAGCATTCACGTCAACACTCGCAGAACACTAACCAGAACTGAAGATGGTCCCCACGCAGAAAAAACATACGGAGTATCAGGCAGAATAAATAAGGGAAAATTCATTCCTATACTGAATATCTTCAGTTTATCTTACTGAAACTCCATAAAGTAACTGACACAAATTCTGAGGGGAAGAAAAGCCCACCTGTTCCCAAAGATTCACAGTAAAAATAACAACATAATAAATGGCTGTCAGTTTCTGTGCTGTTACTCTTTGCCAGTCCCTATACTAAGAAAATATTACAATTATCTCTTTTAGTTTTAGGCTTCAAAACAGCCTGTGAGAATATTTTCATTGTACAGATGAAGAAACAAGCTCAGAGTTCAAGTAAATTACACAAGGACATCTGAAATTCAAATTTGGATCTGACTCTGAACCCTAGAACCTTATTCATACTACTCCTCACAATCACCCACAAATAGCTGCTATTAGATTCTTCATCCGGAATGGTAGAGTAAGAAGATTTATGTGAACAAAGATTTTAAAATAACTTTCCCAGGTCACAGAGTTAATAAGTATCAAGTCTAGCGCTATCTTACTCCAAAAGCATGCTCCTTCTGCTGTGATAAATCACTCATCGGCAGGCCTCAGTTTCTTCACCTGTAAAACATGAGGCCAATGCTAATTGTTCTCCCAGTTCCTCCAAGAGTCTGACACCTTGCCAGCCTGTCACACCTAGTGAGCAAAACCCCAACTCTGCCATCCCACTCCTTCCTCATCGGCCAAGATCTTGTTTACATTCTCTGTTCCTAATCCCACGCAGCTGAAATAGGCCAAGGAAAATCCCAGGGAAGACTGTTGCCTCTACAAATAAAGATGATTTGATTGCAATTGCAGAGTCAGAACTGCCCAGCAAAGCTGTGACATCTTCCAGGCCACTGTTTCTCCCAAGCAATTTTAAACTGTGACTGAATCATTACACTTTGCCATTTCAGTGAATTCACCAGTGACTTCCTAGATACCTAATTCAGTGGACATTTTTTCAGACCTTGTCTTCCTTAAACTTTTCGTAGCATTTCATTTGGTTAGCCAGGAAGTTATGGGTGCTAATACTCACCCAGTCACTTAAGGCAAAATGGGAAGGTCATCCTAGATGCCTCCTCTATACCCGCCAATTAGTCAATAAATTCTATCTATTCTGTCTTCTTGATACTTACCACACCCACTTTCTTTTATCTATACTGCCTCATCTAGCTCCTCCTCACCCCTAATCTCAAGTAGTATACTAGTTTCCTTACTGGTCATCACACCTGTGGTTTCATTTCCCTCTCCAATTCATTATCTACCAGAACATCATCTACCAGAATGATCTAAAACCTAGCAGAATGATCTTTCAAAATTCAGATCTCATCAGAGTCAAACCCTCTTCAACTTTACAGGTCCCCCATAAACCTTAATTCTACCAGAAGATATACGACGCCCTTATGATTCCACCTAATCTTTTGCCATGCACCCTCCCCCACCCTCACATGTAATATGCCCTTTCCTGTCTTCACATGCAGCTTCTTCCTAGAATGCCTGCCTCCAGCTAGCCTGCCTGAAAAAAACTCAGCCCAAGCCAACCCTCCTCTGATAATTCCTCTGGCTGCTCTTATCTCCTTGCTCCCCTCACAAGTTACATAGACTTCCATTTCAGCAACATCCCACTCCACAAAATTGTATATATATACACATTCCTCTTGTACCTTCAATGCCTAGTGAAATTACTGGATTCACACAGCAGGCAGTCAATAAGTACTTCTTAAATAAGCAAACAAATGGCTGGATGACTAAGGTGCCTTGATTGTAGCATTTATTACGTCCTACCAATTTCAAAAATTCCTTTAAAGTGAAAGTTAGCCAATACTGAGGCAGGAAGCAAGACAATACCATGGCTCTCCTTTGTGGGTGTCATTTCATGCCTCTATGCTGAGGAGGTACAAACTTTTCTAAGGGTGCCCCTTCCATCTCTATTTTTTCTACATTTGCCTGCTCTTTCCCTTCCTTCCTCAGAAGGAAAGATGTGTTAGCAATAGTCATGCTCTAGTTCTTTCCATTTCCCCTCCTTAGCTCTCTGAGGGTCTGCAAACTGCAGGGAAGGGTGAGCATGAAGCTTGTTCTTTACCAACAGTAACATCCAAAACCAAAACTACCTTTATACCTGACAGCTTCACTCGCACCACTTTAAGGCCTGAGATCCATGAGCAGAACAAACAAGGAGCAAAGCAAACACTTCCCTACAAACAAAATGTGGGCCTCAGAATGTGAAGCAAGAAAATCTTACGTGACATGAATGTCAGATGGCAGCTTTTAGCCTACGTCATTACAAATCAATATTAAATAACCAAGACATTGTATTTCTACATTGAGTAGAGAGAGGATACACTGTAGAAAAGACCCTAACTATGTTTCCATTTCATAAACCACAAATTTAGATTTCTACTATGCTTTTTCTTTTCTTTGCTGTACTTTCTGAAGTTAAATGAATCAGTTAAATTCTTCGAATACCAGTCAGAACACATCAACTGCTTCTTTTAAAAGAAACTCTTAAAATGGGGCAAAGTAGATGCCAAATAAGGACTCTGTTTCTAAACATAAATTTAATACAAGAATTGTAGGCAAGGTCAAAATTATTAAAGGAACTCCACTTCTGAATATTTAGAATAAAAGAGTCTGCTCTCAATTTTGATGTATTTCTAAGTCCTTACAGCCAACAAAGAACAAAAAACTCCACTGGTATTTAAAATTCTATCTGGATATATTATATTGACAAGATATGATTATATAACCAAGACTGTATCATGTAAATACTGAAAGTTTAAAGTCATAGGTAGAAAGAACACTTGAAAAAAGATACTAGGATTCAGAGAGAATTTGTGGATTTTATTGTAGACTCCACAATCATCTTTCCAGGGGGAAAAAAAACTAAAATTTTCCCACATTCTTAGTATCTAGGATAACCTTAAACATCAAAAGGTGTTAAATTCACCCAACATGAGTCAGGGACAAATTAAGAACTGGAAGGCACTTTGAAAAACTTAATAATGAAACAGAAGTTATTAATATCGTTATTATAAAAATACTTAAAAGTCCATTTGATATTAAAACCAGTTGAAAAATCTTCATAAGAAAGAGTTCCTTCAACAACACTACATATAACAGTATGGTGGCTCATGCCTGTAACCCCAGCACTTTGGGAGGCCAAGGTGGGAGGAACACCTGAGGCCAGGAGTTCGAGACCAGCTTGGCCAACATGGTAAGACACTCGTCTCTACTGAGAACACAAAAATTAGCTGGGTGTAGTGGCGAGTGCCTGTAATCCCAGCTACTCAGGAGGCTGGAGCAGGAGAATCACTTGAACCAAGGATGCAGAGGTTGCAGTGAGCTGAGATCACATCATTGCACTCCAGCCTAGGCAACAGAGTGAGAATAGTTTAAAGCCACCAGGCAGCAAAAAAAGCAAAAAAAAAAAAAAAAAAAAAAAAAAAAAAAAGGCAATATAATTTTAAGTTTTCTGGGAAAACAGAGGCCATCAGAAGAATAACTTATTTTTCCCTTTGATTTCATAAAATATTTGCCAGGATCTGAGACTTTTAACTTACACAACTTGTACAGCAGAACACCATCCTCAAATACCGATTCAAAAAACAGATCCAGAGAGAACTCAGTCACGTGTTCAGTTGGCAAGCCCTGACTATCAATTACTGCTTTAAGAGTCCTGGGCTGATTCAGAATGTGCTATCTGGTGGTATATTAGAAAAGAGGACTGGCCAGGCGGTGGCTCACGCCTGTAATCCCAGCACTTTGGGAGGCCAAGGTCGGTGGATCACCTGAGGTCGGGAGTTCACGACCAGCCTGACCAACATGAAGAAACCCCATCTCTATTAAAAACACAAAATCAGCCAGGCATGGTGGCGGATGCCTGTAATCCCAGCTACTCGGGAGGCTGAGGCAGGAGAATCGCTTGAACCCGAGAGGTGGAGGTTGTGGTGAGCCAAGATCGTGCCATTGCACTCCAGCCTGGGCAACAACAGCAAAACTCCATCTCAAAAAAAAAAAAAAGAGAGAAAGAAAGAAAACAGGATTCTACTTTCTCCATGCAATTTTACGAAAATGTTATTACTTACAGATTGGTTTAAGTCCATTATCCTTGTTACCGTATGTTCTAAACTAAATAGAAGCACAATTAGGCCAGGTGCACTAGCTCATACCTATAATCTAAACATTTTGGAAGGCCAAAATGTTTGGAAGGCCATTTTGGAAGGAGGATCTCTTGAGGCCAGGAGTTCGAGACCAGCCTGAGCAACACAGCAAGACCCTATCTCTACAGAAAAAAATAAAAATTAGATGGGTATAGTGGTGCACACCTATAGTCCCAGCTACTCAGGAGACTGATGTGGGAGGATCACTTGAGCCCAGGAGTTCAAGGTTGCAGTGGGCTATGACTGCACCATTGCATTCCAGCCTGAGTGACAAGAGTGTGACCCTGTCTTAAAAAAAAAAGGCATAATTACATTACAGACTAACCCATTTGATAGAGTTAAAACTCTAAAAACAGGCCAGGCGCGGTGGCTCACGCCTGTAATCCCAGCACTTTGGGAGGCCGAGGCGGGTGGATCACGAGGTCAGGAGATCGAGACCACCCTAACTAACACAGTGAAACTCCATCTCTACTAAAAATACAAAAAATTAGCCAGGTGCAGTGGCAGGCGCCTGTACTCCCAGCTACTCGGGAGGCTGAGGCAGGAGAATGGCGTGAACCCAGGAGGCGGAGCTTACAGTGAGCCGAGATCGCACCACTGCACTCCAGCCTGGGCAAAAGAGCGAGACTCCGTCTCAAAAAGAAAAAAAAAAGCACTCTAAAAACAAATATGTATCAGACTGAAAAAAATTACTACCTTTAAATATCTGTCAATCAAAATCATAGTACCAAAAGTTGCAAATACATATCGGTAAATGAATTCAGGAACTCATGAACTTGAATTCAGGACTCTGTGCTTCTTAATCTTAAGAGTAAAGCTTATGGCATTGTCACACAACTTTCAGTGGTCTCAGGAGCTTAATAAAATGGAGTGATGAGTTTGTACACATATTCAAAAGATTAAAAGAATAACAACAAAAAAGGAAGACAGGACAGAGACAGAATGTAAGTAATTTGTTTAACATTCTCTTGGCCCATTCGGTCTGCTGTAACAAAATACCATAAACTAAGTGCCTAGTTATCTTCTTTTTCACAGATTTGGAGCCTGGGAAGTCTAAGATCAACTACTCGAACAGACAAGCAAATGGCAAATAAATAAATAAATAAATGGCAGATGTGTTGATGATTAGATGCAAATAACTGAGTGGAGAAAAATTAAAATCCAGAAAACAAACACAGAATAAAGTCTGTCTAATTTATCTATGTATCTCTAGGAAGGAGTCAGTAAATATATTAGGATTTAATAAAGAGAAAATAAAACTAACAAAATTGAGCTTGCTGCAGGTGGATGGATATCACAGGGAACAAAAAAATGAGACCGTCATCCTAAGGACCCAGAAATACATAATGTGAAACTATTTACCACAGAAGCCAGAAGAAAGCAAAAGGAAAGTCTTCCATATCCACATTAAAATGCACAAAGACTTCCATGAAAAAGGTGCAAAGAGCCATAATGAAAGAAAGAAGTTAAGGTGAAAAGATAATAGGATAATGTAAGGAGATGAACAAAATAAGGAAGGAAACTAAAGTTTCAACAGAACTTAAATCCATACAGAGAGCAGTGAGGGGCTAAACTGACACAATAAATGGCAGAGAAACAATCCACCTGCCGGCTAATCTGAGAGGCTTTCACAGACTGTAGAATTAAAAAGAGATACCTTCCAAACACTACGGAAGACATCAAAGACAGCATGTGTAACAAAAAGCAGACCTCCCAACCCCCACGAAAAGCAAGAATACATTTAAAACAAAAAATAAGAAGGCACAAGTAGAACTGAACTTATCTTTTATGATGATCATCATAAATGAATTGACCTCCCCAATATTAAAGACAAAGGAATTGACCTCCCCAATATTAAAGACAAAGTCTCTCAGATTGAGTAGAAAAAATGAGATACTACCTCTCAAAACAACCAGATACGTTATATCTCAAGAAGATAAAAATAAAAGGAGAGAGTGACAATATTAACACAAGACAAAATAGAATTCAAGGCAAAAGTATTAAGTGGAACAATAAGACACAAAAAGCATGAATTTCTGTTTGAACTATCATTACACTGAAAGATTAAAAAGAATTGATATGGCCGGGCGCAGTGGCTCACGCCTGTAATCCCAGCACTTTGGGAGGCCGAGGCAGGTGGATCATGAGGTCAGGAGTTCAAGACCAGCCTTGCCAAGATGGTGAAACCCCATCTCTACTAAAAATACAAAAAAATTAGCCGGGCATGGTGGTGGGCACCAATAATCCCAGCTACTCAGGAGGCTGAGGCAGAGAATTGCTTGAACCCGGGAGGCAGAGGTTGCAGTGAGCCGAGATCGCGCCACTGCACTCCAGCCTGGGCGACACAGTGAGGCTCCATGTCAGAAAAAAAAAAAAAAAAGAATTGATATGACAAAATGCAAAAATTATTAGAATTGCATGGAAAACTGCTGCCCCAAAACCTACTCACATTAGAAGAGCACACACCTCAGTCTGACCCACTGTGTAGGAAAAACTTAACAAAGCATGGAGGACTGGAATTATATAATTGATAACATTAGTGGATATCAGGCTTTGTATTGACATTTTAAAAATATATCTTCCTCCTAAAGCATTCGTCAAACATTTTTTTTTCTTTTTTTTTCTGTTGACTTGTTTCTTTTTGTTGTTGTTGTTGTTATTATACTTTAAGTTTTAGGGTACATGTGCACAACGTGCAGGTTTGTTACATATGTATACATGTGCCATGTTGGTATGCTGCACCCATTAACTCGTCATTTAGCATTAGGTATATCTCCTAATACTGTCACTCCCCTCTCCCCCCACCCCACAACAGTCCCCGGTGTGTGATGTTACCCTTCCTGTGTCCATGTGTTCTCATTGTTCAGTTTCCACCTATGAGTGAGAACATGCAGTGTTTGGTTTTTTGTCCTTGTGATAGTTTCCTGAGAATGATGGTTTCCAGTTGCATCCATGTCCCTACAAAGGACATGAACTCATCACTTTTTATGGCTGCATAGTATTCCATGGTGTATATGTGCCACATTTTCTTAATCCAGTCTATCATTGTTGTACATTGGGTTGGTTCCAAGTCATTGCTATTGTGAATAGTGCCGCAATAAACATACGTGTGCATGTGTCTTTATAGCAGCATGGTTTATAGTCCTTTGGGTATATACCCAATAATAAGATGGCTGGGTCAAATGGTATTTCTAGTTCTAGATCCCTGAGGAATTGCCACACTGACTTCCACAATGGTTGAACTAGTTTACAGTCCCACCAACAGTGTAAAAGTGTTCCTATTTCTCCACATCCTCTCCAGCACCTGTTGTTTCCTGACTTTTTAATGATCGCCATTCTAACTGGTGTGAGATGATATCTCATTGTGGTTTTGATTTGCATTTCTCTGATGGCCAGTGATGATGAGCATTTTTTCTTGTGTTTTTTGGCTGCATAAATGTCTTCTTTTGAGAAATGTCTGTTCATATCCTTCACCCACTTTTTGATGGGGTTGTTTTTTTCTTGTAAATTTGTTTGAGTTCATTGTAGATTCTGGATATTAGCCCTTTGTCAGATGAGTAGGTTGCGAAAATTTCCTCCCATTTTGTAGGTTGCCTGTTCACTCTGATGGTAGTTTCTTTTGCTGTGCAGAAGCTCTTTAGTTTAATTAGATCCCATTTGTCAATTTTGGCTTTTGTTGCCATTGCTTTTGGTGTTTTAGACATGAAGTCCTTGCCCACGCCTATGTCCTGAATGCTATTGCCTAGGTTTTCTTCTAGGGTTTTTATGGTTTTAGGTCTAACATGTAAGTCTTTAATCCATCTTGAATTAATTTTTGTATAAGGTGTAAGGACAGGATCCAGTTTCAGCTTTCGATATATGGCTAGCCAGTTTTCCCAACACCATTTATTAAATAGGGAATCCTTTCCCCATTGCTTGTTTTTGTCAGGTTTGTCAAAGATCAGATAGTTGTAGATATGTGGCATCATTTCTGAGGGCTCTGTTCTGATCCACTGATCTATGTCTCTGTTGTGGTACCAGTACCATGCTGTTTTGGTTACTGTAGCCTTGTAGTATAGTTTGAAGTCAGGTAGCGTGATGCCTCCAGCTTTGTTCTTTTGGCTTAGGATTGACTTGGCAATGCGGGCTCTTTTTTGGTTCCATATGAACTTTAAAGTAGTTTTTTCCAATTCTGTGAAGAAAGTCATTGGTAGCTTGATGGGGATGGCATTGAATCTATAAATTACTGTGGGCAGTATGGCCATTTTCACGATATTGATTCTTCCAACCCATGAGCATGGAATGTTCTTCCATTTGTTTGTATCCTCTTTTATTTCATTGAGCAGTGGTTTGTAGTTCTCCTTGAAGAGGTCCTTCACGTCCTTTGTAAGTTGGATTCCTAGGTATTTTATTCTCTTTGAAGCAATTGTGAATGGGAGTTCACTCATGATTTGGCTCTCTGTTTGTCTGTGATTGGTGTACAAGAATGCTTGTGATTTTTGTACATTGATTTTGTATCCTGAGACTTTGCTGAAGTTTCTTATCAGCTTAAGGAGATTTTGGGCTGAGATAATGGGGTTTTCTAGACATACAATCATGTCATCTGCAAACAGGGACAATCTGACTTCCTCTTTTCCTAATTGAATACCCTTTATTTCCTTCTCCTGCCTGATTGCCCTGGCCAGAACTTCCAACACTGTGTTGAATAGGAGTGGTGAGAGAGGGCATCCCTGTCTTGTGCCAGTTTTCAAAGGGAATGCTTCCAGTTTTTGCCCATTTGGTATGATATTGGCTGTGGGTTTGTCATAGATAGCTCTTATTATTTTCAGATACATCCCAACAATACCTAATTTATGGAAAGTTTTTAGCATGAAGGGTTGTTGAATTTTGTCAAAGGCCTTTTCTGCATCTATTGAGATAATCATGTGGTTTTTGTCTTTGGTTCTGTTTATATGCTGGATTACATTTATTGATTTGCGTATGTTGAACCAGCCTTGCATTCCAGGGATGAAGCCCACTTGATCATGGTGGATAAGCTTTTTGATGTGCTGCTGGATTCGGTTTGCCAGTATTTTATTGAGGATTTTGGCATCAATATTCATCAAGGATATTGTTCTGAAATTCTCTTTTTTGGTTATGTCTCTGCCAGGCTTTGGTATCAGGATGATGCTGGCCTCATAAAATGTGTTAGGGAGGATTCCCTCTTTTTCTATTGATTGGAATAGTTTCAGAAGGAATGGTACCACTTCCTCCTTGTACCTCTGGTAGAATTCAGCTTTGAATCCATCAGGTTCTGGACTCTTTTTGGTTGGTAAGCTATTGATTATTGCCACAATTTCAGAGCCTGTTATTGGTCTATTCAGAGATTCCACTTCTTCCTGGTTTAGTCTTCGGAGGGTGTATTTGTCTAGAAATTTATCCATTGCTTCTAGATTTTCTAGTTTATTTGCATAGAGGTGTTCGTAGTATTCTCTGATGGTAGATTGCATTTCTGTGGGATCGGTGGTGATATCCCCTTTATCATTTTTTATTGCATCTATTTGATTCTCTCTTTTCTTCTTTATTAGTCTTGCTAGCGGTCTATCAATTTTGTTGATCTTTTCAAAAAACCAGCTCCTGGATTCATTGATTTTTTGAAGGGTTTTTTGTGTCTCTACTTCCTTCAGTTCTGCTCTGATTTTAGTTATTTCTTGTCTTCTGCTAGCTTTTGAATGTGTTTGCTCTTGCTTTTCTAGTTCTTTTAATTGTGATGTTAGGGTGTCAATTTTGGATCTTTCCTGCTTTCTCTTGTGGGCATTTAGTGCTATAAATTTCCCTCTACACACTGCTTTGAATGTGTTCCAGAGATTCTGGTATGTTGTGTCTTTGTTCTCATTGGTTTCAAAGAACATCTTTATTTCTGCCTTCATTTCGTGATGTACCCAGTAGTCATTTAGGAGCAGGTTGTTCAGTCTCCATGTAGTTGAGCGGTTTTGAGTGAGTTTCTTAATCCTGAGTTCTAGTTTGATTGCACTGTGGTCTGAGAGACAGTTTGTTATAATTTCTGTTCTTTTACATTTGCTGAGGAGAGCTTTACTTCCAACTATGTGGTCAATTTTGGAATAGGTGTCGTGTGGTGCTGAACAAAATGTATATTCTGTTGATTTGGGGTGGAGAGTTCTGTAAATGTCTATTAGGTCCACTTTGTGCAGAGCTGAGTTCAATTCCTGGGTATCCTTGTTAACTTGCTGTCTCGTTGATCTGTCTAATGTTGACAGTGGGTTGTTAAAATCTCCCATTATTATTGGGGGAGTCTAAGTCTCTTTGTAGGGCACTCAGGACTTGCTTTATGAATCTGGGTGCTCCTGTATTGGGTGCATATATATTTAGGATAGTTAGCTCTTCTTGTTGAATTGATCCCTTTACCATTATGTAATGGCCTTCTTTGTCTCTTTTGATCTTTGTTGGTTTAAAGTCTATTTTGTCAGAGACTAAGAGTCCAAACCCTGCCTTTTTTTGTTTTCCATTTGCTTGGTAGATCTTCCTCCATCCCTTTATTTTGAGTCTATGTGTGTCTCTGCACGTGAGATGGGTTTCCTGAATACAGCACACTGATGGGTCTTGACTCCTTATCCAATTTGCCAGTCTGTGTCTTTTAATTGGAGCATTTAGCCCTTTTACATTTAAAGTTAATATTGTTATGTGTGACTTTGCTCCTGTCATTATGATGTTAGCTGGTTATTTTGCTCGTTAGTTGATGCAGTTTCTTCCTAGCCTTGATGGTCTTTACAATTTGGCAGGTTTTTGCAGTGGCTGGTACCAGTTGTTCCTTTCCATGTTTAGTGCTTCCTTCAGGAGCTCTTTTAGGGCAGGCCTGGTGGTGACAAAATCTCTCAGCATTTGCTTATCTGTAAAGTATTTTATTTCTCTTTCACTTATGAAGCTTAGTTTGGCTGGATATGAAATTCTGGGTTGAAAATTCTCTTCTTTAAGAATGTTGAATATTGGCCCCCACTCTCTTCTGGCTTGTAGAGTTTCTGCCGAGAGATCAGCTGTTAGTCTGCTGGGCTTCCCTTTGTGGGTAACCCGACCTTTCTCTCTGGCCGCCCTTAACATTTTTTCCTTCATTTCAACTTTGGTGAATCTGACAATTATGTGTCTTGGGGTTGCTCTTCTCGAGGAGTATCTTTGTGGCGTTCTCTGTATTTCCTGAATCTGAATGTTGGCCTGCCTTGCTAGATTGGGGAAGTTCTCCTGGATAATATCTTGCAGTGTTTTCCAACTTGGTTCCATTCTCCCCGTCACTTTCAGGTACACAAATCAGACGTAGGTTTCGTCTTTTCACATAGTCCCATATTTCTTGGAGGCTTTGTTCGTTTCTTTTTATCCTTTTTTCTCTAAATTTCCCTTCTCGCTTCATTTCATTCATTTCATCTTCCATCACTGATACCCTTTCTTCCAGTTGATCGCACGGCTACTGAGGCTTCTGCATTCTTCACATAGTTCTCGAAACTTGGCTTTCAGCTCCATCAGCTCCTTCAAGCACTTCTCTGCATTGGTTATTTTAGTTATACTTTCGTCTAATATTTTTTTCAAAGTTTTTAACTTCTTTGCCATTGGTTTGAATTTCCTCCTGTAGCTCGGAGTAGTTTGATCGTCTGAAGCCTTCTTCTGTCAATTCGTCAAAGTCATTCTCCATCCAGCTTTGTTCCGTTGCTGGTGAGGAACTGCGTTCCTTTGGAGGAGGAGAGGCACTCTGCTTTTTAGAGTTTCCAGTTTTTCTGCTCTGTTTTCTCCCCATCTTTGTAGTTTTTTCTACTTTTGGTCTTTGATGATGGTGATGTACAGATGGGTTTTTGGTGTGGGTGTCCTTTCTGTTTGTTAGTTTTCCTCCTAACAGACAGGACCCTCAACTGCAAGTCTGTTGGAATTTGCTAGAGGTCCACTCCAGACCCTGTTTGGCTGGGTGTCAGCAGTGGTGGCTGCAGAACAGCGGATTTTCGTGAACCACAAATTCAGCTGTCTGATCATTCCTCTGTAAGTTTTGTCTCAGAGGAGTACCCAGCCAAGTGAGGTGTCAGTCTGTCCCTACTGGGGGGTGCCTCCCAGTTAGGCTGCTCGGGGGTCAGGGACCCACTTTAGGAGGCAGTCTGCCCGTTCTCAGATCTCCAGCTGTGTGCTGGGAGAACCACTACTCTCTTCAAAGCTGTCAGACAGGGACATTTAAGTCTGCAGAGGTTCCTGACTTTTTGTTTGTCTCTGCCCTGCCCCCAGAGGTGGAGCCTACAGAGGCAGGCAGGCCTCCTTGAGCTGTGGTGGGCTCCATCCAGTTCGAGCTTCCTGGCTGCTTTGTTTACCTAAGCAAGCCAGGGCAATGGCAGGTGCCCCTCCCACAGCCTCGCTGCCACCTTGCAGTTTGATCTCAGACTGCTGTGCTAGCAATCAGTGAGACTCCGTGGGCGTACGACCCTGCGAGCCAGGTGCGGGACACAATCTCTTGGTGTGCTGTTTTCCAAGCCCGTTGGAAAAGCACAGTATTAGGGTAGGAGAGACCCGATTTTCCAGGTGCCCTCTGTCACCCCTTTCTTTGACTAGGAAAGGGAACTCCCTGACCCCTTGCGCTTCCCGAGTGAGACGATGCCTCGCCCTGCTTTGGCTCGGCTCATGCACGGTGCGCTAAACCAACTGTCCTGCACCCACTGTTTGGCACTCCCTAGTGAGACGAACCCAGTACCTCAGATGGAAATGCAGAAATCACCCGTCTTCTGCGTCACTCACGCTGGGAGCTGTAGACCGGAGCTGTTCCTATTTGGCCATCTTGGCTCCACCCTCTCATGAAACATTTGTAAAAACTAATATTAATATGTTAGGCCACAAAGAAAATTTGAAAATTTCAAAAAGTTCCAAACAAACATAAACTGTACACAATGCCGTGTTCTCAATTTCCAAAGAAATACAATTACTAATTTTAAAATTATACAAATATTAGAAATTTTTAAATACTAGTCTAATTAATGGATTAAAAAGAAATCTGCAATTCTAGGTTATTTTAAAAACAACAATACTACTGCTTATCAACACTTAGGAAATATAATCAGATACAGTCTGGAGAAAATTGAGTCTTAAAGCCTTTCATTATTAAAAATAGAAAAATCTTCCTGCCTACTTGCTGATACCTAGTTTATCCAAAAAGAGCAGGAGGGTAGAAATGTTTTCATCTACAGTAAGAAATTAAAGGAGTTAGAGTACAAATCCATAGTTTAAGACAACGTGCTTCAGAACGAACCAGTTTTAGGTCACCTGCACCCAGCCAATGATTTGATAACATTAACTAGTACCAGATGCTTCCATGTTTTTACAGGGCATGGAGGGAAGGAGGGCAGCAAGGCAGAGAAAGTCACGGATTTAGAAGGCTCAAAAGTAGAGACTGGGGGCACAGAAGACAGTTTAATATGTATCCATTTTTCTTTGTATAATTAATTCTGAGTGGGCATAAATTGAAGTTATACAGAGAAGTCGTGAAAACAGGAAGTTCTATTCTACATCAATGATACAGGAAAAAATAATTCCCTGATTGCTTATAAAGGTTGTGGTTGCTTGTAGTTCTGATAATCAAGAGTCAAGGAAAACACCCAGGCTTCTGAATTACTGCAGTGGTAGTTTTTGTAAGTGAAATAAGCCCACATGCAGAGATTATAAAATAGATGGTTTCCACACCCACTGAGTCTTACACTAGCATTTCATAAGATTGGTTTTAGGAATATCTACCATTCCTCAAGCATCTGAGTGCGTAACATTTCTTCTCATCCTAAGGAACAGAAAGGGCAGGTTGGCATCGCCAATTTACTTAGAAGCAAACTGAGTTCCAGAATGGGTCCAAAGGCCGTATAACTAGCAAAGGTCCAAGTAAGGATTCCAACCCTCGATCTCAATACATTATAATGATTGAGTAAAACCATGAGACTTAGGACCAAGACATAGATGAATTACAGGCTACTAACAGTAACTAATCATGTGACCTTGGGCAGTCTCACTCATTCAATAAATATTTATTAAGCATCTTCTGTGTGCAAGGTTCTGTGCTTAGATGCTGGAGGCTCAGAGTTCTTGAATTTCAAAAAATATAAACAAATACACAATCCACTTCAAAAGGCTGAGGGGATGGATGATAAAATGCTTACAAAAGTACTTGTTAAAAAGGATAAGAGAATGAATACCATTCTTTCCTGCTAAGATATCTTCAGGTCTCGCATAGAAAAGTTTAGAACTCCATGCTTAAATTCACCCATTTCATTTTTTTTCAACTATGCTTGCGGAGTATCTAAATCAAGGATAAAGACCATGCTAAATTGTTTAAAACTTCATTTTTTCATCTTAAGTATTGTTGAAACAATCAAAGAATAACCAAAAATGGGAATAGAATTTAATAGTGCCTAGTTTTTTGTTTGTTTTTGTTTTTTTTAATTGAGACAGAGTCTTGCTCTGTCACCTGGGCTGGAGTGTGGTGGTGAGATCTCGGCTCACTGCAACCTCCACCTAGTGGGTTCAAGTGATTCTCCTGCTTCAGCCTCCTGAATAGCTAGGACTGCAGGCACGTGCCACCATGCCAGGCTAATTTTTTGTATTTTTTTAGTAGAGACAGGATTTCACCATGTTGGCGAGGCTGATCCCGAACTCCTGACCTCAAGTGATCTGCCCATCTTGGCCTCCCGAAGTGCTGGGATTATAGGCGTGATCCACCAGGCCTGGCCGAATGGTGCCTAGTTTCTAAAGGCTCAACCACAAATATGAAATACAGGAAACTGCATAAGACATGCACCTGGGAACGTAGAAGCCTTCAGGACTTGGGGCCAGGTCTACAGCCACTGTGGGGCATCAGGGCTCTCCAGGCAGGCCACACAGACCACACCAGAGGAACTCTCTCATCATCTGAAGGGGGAGGGGGATGAGGGTAGCTATTTGAAACACAGTACAAAGTAATAATTTTAAAGATCTCTTGAGAAGTCTTATGGTTGGACAGATTTGGGGATCTATGAAATAATCACATTTTTGCTTCTTGAAAAAGGAGATGTTTTATTTATTAACGTAAGTTAACTTACAATATATTAACTCAAAAAGAGAACAGCACGTTACGCAATATAACAACAGTAAATTGAAAAATTGAAGGTGGATAAAAATATTATTAACCTTTAAAAGTCTCAGCAATTTAAGCAGTCTAAAGAATGACAAAAACATGGTTCCTGTCACTGTTGAGCTCAAAGAGGAAATTCTTTTCCAAGAAGACATATGCCACCTTCGACTTGAGGTAGGTAAGTTCCTATGTAAAAGATGTTAAGCAAAAGAGACATCAGCCCCACTACTCTGCAGATATTCCTGAGGGAGTTGTGTCGACAGAAAACAAGAGAGCAGCATTACTATACCTCAGCTTGGGAAGAACCAAGAAGCAGAGGTTGTATCATTTCACTCAATGAATTGCCCCTCTCCAATTTAACTTTCCAGTCATGCTCACACTGTAACTACCCAAGCCTCACAGAACAGAGCTCCTGAGAAATGAGCATGCTTTTAATACACATACAAAAGCAGATACACTGCCCCTCTCATGTTACCATAAATAAAATATCCAATAACAATTTCTATTAAGAATAATAGTAATTATTATTTTTATAGCTAACATTTATATAGCCCTTAAAACATGTTCTAAGCACCTTATGCATGAACCCACATAAGTTCATGAACCCACATAAACAGCCCTATCAGGCTTGTGGCACTATTATTAGCCCCATTTTATAAGGTAATACTATTTTGTCACCATTTTACAGATGAGGAAACAGAGGCAATGGTAATGTTCCCGATAAACTGCCTGTATACAAAACCGGATCACACAAAAGTGCCTCAGAGCACAGATGCTTTACTGTCAGGAGGCTGAAGACAGCAGATGTGACTACAGCTAAATGCACACTGACGACATGTAATTCTGGTGTCACCAGCCCCCCTTTTACAACCAGGGATGACTGCCTCCCCACATCAGTTACTTTTGCTGATTGACAAATAGTACCAAAACAGGACAGATTCTGATTCACTATATTTATTGATAAATTATATATTAGCAATTTTCTAAACAAAGAGTTTAGAAAAACCCATTTTTCTAAAAAAAACAAAAAACAAAATAAAAAAACAATTTTTTTTCTTAACATTTTATCTCACTGTGGAAAGAATTCCAAGCACTTAAGACAATGCAACAATGGTTAAAAACAGACTTTGATGTCAGAAACTTGGTTCTTCCCAACTGCATTACTTCAGCTAAGTTGTTCCACATTTTTGTGAAGTGAGCAGTGTTTCATGAAGTTGAGCAAAGATTAAAGCACGAAGTTCCTAACCCAGTGTCTGGTAAAACAACTTAACTTGGAGGAAATTTGGGGTTGGGTGGGAATAAACCAGGAAGGAAGCAGAGCAAAGCTCATAGAAACCACCTACTGGCTTAACTTGGGGCAAGGTGTAGAGACAACCTGATCTGCTGGTTGGGGTAGGTGGGGAGGGCATGTGAAGAGTGCAAGGAAGCAAGAAAGGTGGGAAAGAATAGCCATATGGAGAGATCCTTCATCTCACGCTCCCTCTCAGAAACTCTCCCCAGACAATCCTGGGGAGTAAAGTGGGAATTGGCCCAGAAGCAATTGCTTCCTTCCCTGCAGAAGACACCTTTCAGTGCTAGGGCAGTCCTGCACACAGGTTATAGTGCAGGACCAAGGAGGGAGAAGGGTCAGGTGAAAGGCCTGGCACTGAGGGGACACCTCGAAAAGATGTGGCCATCAAGGCAAGCAGATTAGGAAAGCAACCTAAGCAGGTAGCAGTGACAAAGGAAGAGAGCTCTTATTTTAGGAAAGGGATGGTCTCAGAAAATTTGTAGGCAGGTGGGGAAGAGAGAAACAGGAAAGGGCAGGAAATAAATGGAGCTGGATCCAGTAAAAAAAAGTCTTTGGTACCAAGAACACAGTTGGAAGGCCAGCCTTGGTAAGGAGGAGGCACGTTTTCCTGCTCAGAGACTAAGAAGAGGGGGACATTAAACCACAGAGAGATTATGAAGGGATGAAGGTATTTCACCTAAGGACGGACTTAATCTCAATGAAGCAGGAAAAATTTGTTAAAGGGGATGGTCTGCAGTATGTATAATCTGGAGAGATCAGTAGACTGGGTTTGGGGTAGTAACTATGAAGACAAAAACAACTAAACAATCAGATGAATAAAAACATAGCTGGCCATCATCCTGATATCAAAATTTGGCAGAGAAACAACGAAAAAATAAAATTTCGGGCCAACATCCCTGATAAACAGACATAAAATCCTCAACAAAATACTGGCAAACTGAATCTAGCAGCACATCAAAAAGTTTATTCACCATGATCAGGTAGGCTTTATTTCTGAAATGCCAGATTGGTTCAACATACACAAATCAATATACATGATTCACCACATAAAGAAAATTAAAAACAAAAACCACATGATCATCTCAATAGACACAGAAAAAGTTTTCAATAAAATCCAACATCCTTTCGTGATAAAAACCCTCAAAACACTAGGCATCAAAGGAACATGCCTAAAAATAATAAGAACCGTGTATGATCAGATGATAGCCCACATCATACTCCACAGGCAAAAGCTGGAAGCATTCCCCTTCAGAACTGGAACAAGACAGTCCCAAAAGAAAATAAATCATCCTACCAAAAAGACATGCATACTTGAATATTCACCGCAGCATTATTCACAATAGTAAAGACATAGAATCAACCCAGGTGCTCATTAACAGTGGACTAGATAAAGAAAATGTGGTAGCTATACACCATGGAATACTATACAGCTATAAAAAAGAACAAAATTGTGTCCTTTGCAGCAACATAGATGCAGCTGAAGGCCATTATCCTAAGCAAACTAAAGCAGAAACAGAAAACCAAATCCCACATATTTTCACATATAAGTGGGAGATAAACATTGGGTATTCATGGACCTAAAGACGGGAACAATAGACACTGGGACTACTGGGGGGAGGGAAGAAGGGGAGCAACAGCTGAAAAACTACTTATTGTGTACTGTATTAGTCCATTCTTGCACTGCTATAAAGAAATACCTGAGGCTAGGTAATTTATAAGGAAATGATGTTTAATTGGCTCATGGTTCCACAGGCTATACAGGAAGCATGATGCTGGCATCTGCTTGGCTTCTGGGGAGGCCTCAGGAAGCTTACAATTATGGTGGAAGGAGGTGAAGGGGAAGCAGGCATGTCTGACATGGCCAAAGCAAGAGGAAGAGGAGAAAGGGAAGAGGTGCCACATGCTTTAAACAACCAGATCTCATGGGCACTGTTTGACGAGAACACCACCAGGTAGATGGTGCCAAACCATTCATGAAAGATCCACCCCCATGATCCAATCACCTCCCAGTAGGCTCTACCTCCAGCACCAGGGGTTCCAATTCAACATAAGATTTAGGCAGGGACACAAATCCAAACCATATCAGGCACTATGCTCACTACCTGAGTGACAGATTCATTCATACTCCAAACCTAAGCATCACACAATGTACCTTTGTAACACACCTGTGTATGTACTCCATGAATCTAAAATAAAAGTTTGAATAAAGAAACATAGCTGGCATTAAGTCAGGATTTAAAAGAATTTTCATATTTAATTCCCCTTTTTCAATGTCTTTGAACATCCACAGGCCCTGACTTCCCCAACTAACAATGATATTCTGATGCCAAAACATCCTTGGAAATATTCTTTGTTAAAAAATGGTGTATACCACAAATAAGTATAGAAAAATGGAGATGTCATTATCAGAACAGAATAATTTGAAATCTCTCAATATTCTTCCATTGAATAACTCTGTGCAAAAGACAATTTCATTCTTCATGTGGCATAAACAGCAAATAAGAATGCTGCCTGTCTTCAAGAATACTAATATGAAATCCAAGGGATGAGAAATAAATGCAAACCACCATAGTACATGCACGTAAGCAATGTAAACACAGTAAAATGTTATAGCACAAATATTACAGAACAATCCAACTTAAATCTAAGATAACTCCTTTATAGAAACAAGAGGTTGTTGGCTCTCTAATAAAACATTTCAAAATAACTTAAAACTTGATTTCAAGAAGTAACAGTATCAAGGTCCACAGAGAAGACAAAAAGGTTATGCCAAAAAAAATATTTTAGGGTTCTCGATTTTGAAATTATAATTACTGTCTGCTATAGCCTAAATGTTGCCCCAAATCATGTGTTAAAACTTAATCCCCATTGTGGTGGTATTAAGAGGAAACACCTTTGGGGAAGTAATTAAGACATGAGTGTTCTGTCCTCATAAATAAATTATGCCCTTATAAAAGAGCCTTCAGAGAGAGTCATTCTCATTCTTTTGTTCTCCCACGTGAGGACACAGTGATCCTCCCCTCCAGAAAATGCCATGACTAGGCACCATCTTGGAAGCAGAGAGCAGCCCTCACCAGACACCAATCCTGCAGTGCCATGATCAGACTTCTCAGCCTCCAGAATTTGAGAAATAAATTTCTATTATTTATAAATTACTCAGTCTGTAGTATTTTGTTACAGTAGCACAAACAGATTAAGGTACTGCCAAATTATGTAAAATCAGTGAAATCATCATTTAGAAATAGAAATGAAACTTAAGGTGATAAACCCATCTATCTATCTACCCATCTACCAGACATTTAGAAGCCTTGAAAAGAAGTTTCTTATACCAATGTGAGTCCATAAGATCATACAAATATCCTGAAACACCCATCTATCTCAAAACACCCATCATTTAGAAATAGAAATGAAACTTGAGGTGATACACCCATCTATCTGATCATACTTAAAGATGAGAAAGATGCACTGTAACAGCACAATTTCCTACCAGTGCCCATTACAAAGAACAGGCTAACTGCAGGTGGACTGACCAAGCAGTTCTTCTGGATCTGTGGTCTAAATGAAACCAAATGGGCACTTCAAGACTGCCCAGGAATGCAGGAGGAAAACAAAGCCAGAGGACTAGCAACTGGCTGGCTACCAACATAGGCATGGACACCAGAGGTTGTGCAATGTCAAAGGCATATTTCAAAATATCAAAGGACCTCTCTCAGGGAAATAAAAGATGAAAGATGTCAAGATCTCAACTTACAGAGCACAGACCAAATATAAAGCACCTAGATCTTTTTGAAAAGACTAATGCTACAGAGAAAGGTATATACCAGAACTAATCTGCTTTCTCAGCTGTCCTGACCAGGGGCTAGGTCCAGTGTGGTAATTCCAAGTTTGACAATAAATTTTGATCTTTTCATCTTTTGAATGTACTAAGAAAAAAATGGTTAGCAAACATAAAAATCGGAAAATAAAGTTCAAGACTTAGAACTAATATGAAAAATTGAATTTTTCCCTTTTTCTCTCACTGACTTAAGAAAAATTGTGGTAAAGCTATATAATAGCCCACAATATCTATCTATACTTGACTACTTGAGTAACTTGTTCCTCTGTGGAATTAGTTGAGACATAAATTCTACATAAATAAATAAATAAATACAGAGCAAGATGCCACTTTGGAACAAATAATAGCTGATGTGAACAAATCCTCCCATTAATTCCAAAGAATTTTACAAAGAATTTCCAAAATATTTGATAAACAAGATTTATTTCTCCAATGTTTTTAAACTGTTAGAACCAGCTAGAGGTTGAAGAAACCTACTTCATTACGTATTTCCTCTCCAAGTCATTTGTAACAAAAGTACGTAAGACAGATGGATGAAGGCTGGGCGCGGTGACTCAAGCCTGTAATCCCAGCACTTTGGGAGGCCCCAGGCGAGCGGATCACAAGGTCAGGAGATCGAGACCATCCTGGCTAACACAGTGAAACCCCGTCTCTACTAAAAATACAAAAAATTAGCCGGACGTAGTGACTACACCTGGGCGCCTGTAGTCCCAGCTACTCGGGAGGCTGAGGCAGAATGGCATGAACCCGGGTAGTGGAGCTTGCAGTGAGCCGAGATCACGCCACTGCACTCCAGCCCGGGTGACAGAGCGAGACTCCATCTCAAAAAAAAAAAAAAAAAAAAAAAAAAGAGCGATGAAATTCCATGTTTAACAGAATTCATTAAAAAGGTACACAGCAGCAAGGAATATAACTAATACCTCTCAATTCCTAATTCCCACCTACCTCTCTCCTCAAAAAGTGTCTCTGCTCAATAGATGGCATCTGTATTCATCCAAATGATCAAAACAAACACTTAGGATTCATTCTTAACTCCCTTTCCTCTCACAAAATCCAATCTGTTAGGCAACAGGGGTACCTTAATGGCACCGGTTCCGGATTCTTCTTCCCTCCTTGACTGGGCACTGTCTGAACCCGCCAAAGGAGGGCCAATAAGAAAGAAGCATCTCCCGCCTTCCCTTGGGCCCGCCCCACGTAGGCCCAAGGGATATAAAACCCAGCACACCAGCAGCTCTCTCTCTCTCTCTTCTCTTCCTTCTCCTTGTGTGGTGCCGCTCGATACCTCCAATAAAGATCTCTTGACCGCGACCGGTGTAGTCTGATCCTTGCCCGCCTCTTTCACAATCCATCAGCAAATCCTACCAATTCTATTTCAAATTACAGCCATATCTTGTTTTACTGTGCTACGTTTTATTGCAATTCCCAGACACTGCTTTTTTTTTTTTAATAAATTGAAGGCTTGTGGCAATCCTGTGTCGTGCAAGCCTATAGGCTCCATTTTTCTAACAGCATGTGCTTGCTCCATGTCACTATTTTACATTTTGATAATTCTCACAGTATTTCAAACTTTCTCATTATTATTATGTCAGTTATGGTGACCTGTGATCAGTCATCTTTGTTACCACTGTAATTGTTTAGGGGAACCAGGACCACAAACCAAGCCCATATGAAATGGTAAATTAAATCGGAAAATGTCATGTGTGTTCTGACTGCTCCACCAACTGACTCTCCTCCCTCTTCCCTCTCCTCAGGTCTCCCCCTTTCTTAGAAAAACAACATTGAAATTAGACCAACTAATAACCCAGCAATGAGCTCCACGTGTTCAAGTGAAAGGAACAGTCACACATCTCTCACTTTAAATCAAAAGCTAGAAATGATTAAGCTTAGGGAGAAAGACATGTCCAAAGTCAAGACAGGCTGAAAGGTAGCCTCTTGCACCAAACAGTTAGTTTAGCTGTGAATGCACATGAAAAGTTCTTGGATAAAATTAAAAGTACTACTCCAGTGTACATACAAATGATAAGAAAGTGAAACAGCCTTACTGCTGATGTGGATAAAGTTCTAGTGATCTGAATGGAAGATCAAACTAGTAACAACAGTGCCTTAAGCCAAAGCCTAATCCAGAGCAAGGCTCTAACTCTCTTCAATTCTGTTACATGATGGTTGAGAGAGGTGAGGAAACTGCAGAAGAAAAGCTAGAAGCTAGCAGAGGTTGGCTCATGGGGCCAAAGTGAAAAAACTATCTCCATAACATGAAAGTGTAAGATGAAGCAGCAAGTGCTGACAGAGAAGCTACAAGTTAGCCAGAATATCTTGCCAACATAATTAGTGAGGGTGGTTACGCTAAACAACAGATTTTCAATGTAGACAAAACGGCCTTCTATTGGAAGAAGATGCCATCTGGGACTTTCATAGCTGCAGAGAAGTCAATGCCTATCTTCACAGCTTCAACTGACAGGCTGACTCTCTTGTTTGGGACTAATCAGCTGACTTATGTTGAGCCAGTGTTTATTTGCAATTCCAAAAATTGTAAGGCCCTTAAGAATTATGTTAAATCTATTATGTTTCTGCTGTATAAATGAAACAACAAAGCCTGGATGAGAGTATATCTGTTTACAAATTGGTTTACTGAATATTTTAGCGCACTACTGAGACCTATTGCTCAAAAGATTTACTTGTCTTTGAGAGAGTCTCACTGTGTTGCCCAGGCTGGAGTACAGTGGTGTGATCTAAACTCACTGCATCCTCTACCTCCCAGGCTCAAGTCATCCTCCCACCTCAGCCTCCCAAGTAACTGGGACTATAGGGTATGCATCACCACGCCAGGCTAATTTTTGTATTTTTTGCAGAGACAGGGTTTCGCCATGTTCCCCAGGCTGGTCTCAAGCTTCTGGGCTCAAACAATCTGCCTGCCTCAGCCTCCCAAAGTGCTGGGATTACAGGTGTGAGCTACCACGCCCAGCCAAAAGATTATTTGCAAATCATTACTGTTCATTGACAATGTACCTGGTTAACCAAGAGCTCTGATGGAGATGTACAAGGAGGTAAATATGTTGTTTTCATGCCTGGTAACACAACATCCATTCTGCAGCCCATGGATCAAGGAGTAATTTCAACTTTCAGTCTTAATATTTGAGAAATGCATTTTTCTTAGACTATACTGCCACAGAGAGTGATTCATCTAATGGAATGAAAATCTTCTAGAGAGGGATTCACCATTCTGGATTCGTGATTCACGGAAAGGGGTCAAAATAGCAACATTAACATAAGTTTGGAAGAAGTTGATTCCAATCCTCATGGATGACTTTGAGAGGGTCAAGACTGCAGTGGAGGAAGAACCACAGTAGAAGTGCAGCCTGAAGACAGGACTGAATTGCTGCAATATCATGATAAAACTTGAATGGCTGAGGAGTTGCTTCTTATGGATAAGCAAAGAAAGTAGTCTGTTGAGACCAAATCTACTGCTGGTGAAGATGCTATGAACATTGTTGAAATAGCAACAAAGAGTATTACATAAACTTAGTTGATACATTTAGCAGCAGCAGGGTTTGAGAAGATTGATTCCCTTTTTTAAAGAAGTTCTACAGTGAGTAAAATGTTAGCAAACAGCTGAATGCCACGGAGAATCTTTTGTGGAAGGAGGAGTCAACCAATGTGGCAAACTTTATTATTGTCTTATTGTAAGAAATTGCCACAGCCACCCCAACCTTCAGCAACCACCACCCTATCAGTCAGCAGCCATTAACAGAGGCAAGACCCTCTACTAGCAAATAGATTACAATTCACTGAAGGTTCAGATGATCATTGGCATTCTTTAGCATAAGATATATTTTAGTTATGTACATTTTTTAGATATAATGCTACTGTACACTTAATAGACTACAGTACAGTGTCAACATAACATATATGTACAACATAACTTATATATGCATAAGTTATATGTAACTTATATATTCATGTGACTCATTTTATTGTCATATTCACTTTATCACAGTGGTCTGCAACCAAATCTACAATATCTCAGAGGTATGCCTGTATCATACATATGGGCCACTTCTATTTTCTCTGCCCACACTTTTATTCAATCCTCCAACATCTCTTGCCTGACTACTGTAATAGCCTCCTAATAGGTACATTTTCTTTTACTATTGGCTCCCTAAAGTCCATATGTAGCAAAAGTGATCTTAAACCACATGTGAGACACCACTTCCACTCAACAACTGGCACTAAGAATAAAACTAAAACTCACGACCAAGTCAATTAAGCCCCTAGAAGATCTGGCCCTTGCCTACCTTCCCCCCACCTCTCTTATGATTCTCTTACTCATTATACTCCTGGCCTCTTTCCATCCCTTGAACACACTAACTAGGCTTTTTGCTACCTTGAAGTCTTTGCACTTCTATTTGTTCTGCCTAGAAAGGTCTTCTCTGATGACTTTAGATTTCAGTTCAAATCTCATCTCAGAGAGGCTGCCCAGACCTACATAGCTATCATTCCCTGTCACTCTCTAGCACGGTGCTTCCCAAACTATCTGTGATGAAGGACCCATTGTTTTTCATTGTCAATCTATCATAAAACTCTTCTTTTGTAAAAATGCAATAAAAAATTTTCTTTTAAAAATGTAACTTTAAAAACATATAAAATACAAGCCCAAAATTCTCATAATCAGCATTAACAGTCAAAAAATCGGCCGGGCGCGGTGCCTCACACCTGTAATCCCAGCACTTTGGGAGGCTGAGGCGGGTGGATCACGAGGTCAGGAGATAGAGACCATCCTGGCTAACACGGTGAAACCCTGTCTCTACTAAAAATACAAAAAATTAGCCAGGCATGGTGGCAGGCACCTGTAGTCCCAGCTACTCTGGAGGCTGAGGCAGGAGAATGGCGTGAACTCAGGAGGCGGGGCTTGCAGTGAGCCGAGATCACGCCACTACACTGTGGCCTGGGCGAAAGAGTGAGACTCCATCTCAAAAAAAAAAAAAAAAACAGTCAAAAAATCTATCATATTACCATAAGAGTCTCTCATTTTCTGTGTTTATACCATTGGGAACCATTATAATCAGCACGCAACTGTCAGCAGATAAGACTGTGACATTGCTCCAGTGTGCCACCAAGCTAATTCCTTTCACAATACTTGCCACACTCTAGAGTAGCTGTTCATTTATGGGTTGATCTGTACCAAACACTGTTTTAGGCACTGGGATTGAAGCGATCAATGAAACAGACAAGATCCCTGCGCTCACAGGGCTCACACTCTATGGCGGAAGCCCAGGGAGGATAGGCTATTGGTCAAGTCCACAAGGCAAAGCCAGCTTTAAACTTAGATTTGACTCCACGGCTTTTCCTGGATTCTGAAAAATCTTCAGCACTTAGCTAAGCAGTGAAGTATGCCAAACGCATCCCAATCAGGGAGGAAGAAATGAAAGCTGGGATACAATTACTGAACAAACTTACGTTTTTTCAAAGTTGATATCAACAACATCCTCCTACAAAACATGCCTGTGGTCACTGCCAGCTGTAGTATATTGGCATGCATCTGATCCAGTGTGGTACTTCTGACTCTCATGTACACCACCATTTCTTTCTCAAAAATACTGCACTTTGCATTATGTATTCTTTATAGTGCACACCGACCAAGTATTTTAATCAAAATAATTACTTCTAAATTGGTACACATTGAGATACCAACTCTGAGGATCCAACAATGTGGAAGAGTTAAACATCTTCAACCAGTGTCTGGAGGCAACAACAATAAATACAGTTACAGCCATTTTACTCATTTTCCACAGCCAAACTGCCCAGATGTGTACCAAGGCTGTCCTGCTGTGTCATTCCACCCTGTGTGCAAGTTCCTTCACCCACATGTCTCAGATCAGCAGTTAAAACAGCCAGAATTTCTCCCAAGATGTAATCAAGCCTAAATACTGCCACCCTAGGGCCAAGATAATGTTAAACCTAACAAATTCATAACCCAATTTCCTTAAGCCTCATCAGCTGGTGAGTAAAATAAGGTCCCCATTCAGAATACATCAGCCTCATCTATGTAAGGCTAGGGCTGTACCCCGAATTTCTAGGACATGCTCATATTCTTTGCACTGTCATTCAATCAACTCACTATCTCCCCCAAAACTCTGCAGATTGTTATTATTCCCATTTTACAGATGAGAAAACTGAGAACCACACGTTTAGTAACATTTCTCAAAAAATAAATTAACATATATTTATTTAATGTTTATATTAAATGTTCTTACCAATGAGTCCCAAACTTGGCTAGGCTTCAAGTCACCCAAACTGTAGTGAACAGAGTTACCAGGTGGTTCTAATGAAGCCAAACTGGCACTAGGAACCAATGAAATTTGCCATGTAAAAACCAAGTGTACATACAAACAGAAACATAAAGGGAATGTAGGAAAATGAAATCTACTCATTTCCAAAGCCTATGGGGACTACTGCAATGTTTTAATGTACAATGTTAATAGAATACTATTTGTGTAGCAAATAAAAAATCACTTCAGATGTTTATGTTACTGTAATCAAGGACTGGGCCTATCCCTTAAAAATAGCAAAAACACAAATTAATGAAATCTGGCATAAGTCTACCTACTCAGCTGATTCCCAAAATAAGGCTAAGGGCACTATTTAAAGATTTCCATTAATACACTTGAATATCTGAATCAACCTGGATGAAAGAGGAATCTATAACAAGCCCCTACAGTTACGTCTGCAGAAACAATGTGTTCGCTAGCCTTTCCATAATAAATTAAACATGCTAAAAGAACTTCATCTCTGTATTTGATGTCCCTTCCAGCTGCCTTCAAGCATTTGCTCTAATACACACTGAAGACCATTGTTTAGGTATATTTATTAATTTAGAGAAAAAAAAATCCATTCTGTCAAGCAAGTACTAAAAACCACACAACCACCTACACAGTTTCACTTAGGAGGATCTGACTAATCAAGGTGAAGAACTGAAATTACTGAGTAGTTATGTACCAATTCTCTCTCATTGTTGGAGTTTAAAACGAGTGCCTAAAAGAAGTCTTTATTTGGATTTGCCACATTGCACAAATAGTATACATATGTGTACATACATTTTATATTTATAATTATGTATGTGGATAAGCTTTATACTTTCGATAAAAAGTCTACTATTAAACATTAGTGATTCTCTAGGTTTAAAAACAATAAACGTAAAAACTTTACCAGATCATTAAAACATTCTAAATGATTCTTGCTCTTTAGTCAATCATATTTCCTATTTTCCTCTATATAGTGCGTATTGTACGAATTGTACAATGACAGAGATATTCTTCATTCATCAGCAAAGTTCACAAAAGAAATGGATGAGTAAGTTGGCTTCAGCTGGTCCTTTCTGCACTGAGGCAGGAAGATGTCTCAGGCTGGTCTGCAGGTAAAGAGTTCCTGTCTCAGGCCAAGGAGTGGCCCCTACCTGTCTTCAGATTCTACTTCACTTCTACCCCACTGGTCTGGGATGAAGTCACAGTGACTAACAAGACCTGCGGGAAATACGTTTCATTCTTTTATCACCAGCAAATATTCATATTTCTCTCAATTTGGTTTACCTGTGACGCCAATAGTCATGTAACAAGCTTGACTCTCATCCAAGCAGACCTAAACTACTCCTTAGAGAGGTAGTGAGCTCTGAGACAAAATGCAAAATGGAAGAAACACAAAAATGCCTCCTCACAGTGTTCTATTTAGAAAAAATTTACATTGAGAGATACAGTGCTTGCTATGCATCATTTCCCTTAATCCACTATGAGATCCTATCCTATGAGAGTGGTGCCACCATCACTATGCCCACTTTCCAGAAAAGAACACCAAGGTTTAAATTTAAGAAAGCTTTGCTTAAGATGACACATCAAATGAGCAGAACAGTAAAGACTTAAACCCTAGGCTGTGACTTTTATCTGCCTTTCTTTCACTGTAACAGACAATATAAAAATAGCATCCACATTAGGAGAAAATGAAGAAAGGTTTTTACACTGAAATTATTTTATTCAGAGAGACTGTTATTTAAAAGCGGTTTCAATAAAATTTCTAAAGAATAGGAAATTGTGTATTCAAACCACCACTCTCGTTTCAGAATCACTATTCAATTCTTGCCTCTAAAACCCTAGAAAACAATATCCACAAGTAATTTGCCTAGGAAAGGAGAACAGTCAAGCCTTCAGTCTCCTTGCAGAGCATTCAGCTTAGGATGGAAATGATTAGTACACTAACCCAGGTCTGTTAATAACTGACAAGTCAATTCCATACATATGCAGGCTGGTTCTCAATTCAGGCTGACAACCTGCTGCATTACCGGGGGCAAGATGCCCTTCAAGGAGGGGGACTCAAAGGGTCAAGAAGCACACACAGAGCTCCTGCTCTGGAGACAACTGGAGTACAAATTTGGTTATTTTACCCAAATGCTCAGAAATGTCTCCTCAGACACAAAGTCCAATTTAGCTGAAATGCATCAATGGCCAAACAATAATTTTAGCTTTCTTATTCAACACCTTAATTCCAAAACCAAAGGTAATTTAGAGCTGCCTATAAAAACAGTATCAACAACCTTCTTGTAGTCTCCCCAGCTGCCTCATCTGGGATGTCTGAAACTATCATATGCTGCTCACTAATCCATCTCTCCCCTTGAGAGCCAAAGGGAAAAAATGCTATTTTGATATGGACGGGGATTCATTACTGAAGTAGGAAAAAGTAGTTAAGACGTTTTAATTCCTACTCTTTGCAGCAATGAAGTACATTCCAGGTAATTTCACTTCTAAAGAATTCAACACTTATTGCTTCATCGACAATGGTTAGGTTACTCACTAAGTGTCAGGATATCAAGATGACGAGTCTTGGTTCTCAAGGAATTTACTGTCCAATCATAATGATAAGCCAATAACTGACTGATTATAACATACAACAGAAGACCGCGAGGCAGGTGAGGGCACATGTTGCAAAGGAGGAACCAGGAGGCCTTCTAAGTGCATGAAATTTGAGCTGGGTTATAAGGCATGGTGGGAGAGCAGCAGGTGAGGACGTGGAAGAGGCTGCCATACTCAGAAGCAACAAGGTGGGCCCTGGAGAAAGATCAGCAGGGTAAGGTAAGAGAACACTCAACAGCCCACTACGGCCAAAGCTTGCCATGCATAGGAGAGAGAGAACTGGGGTAACCGTGTCACAAGGCTAGAACACTTGGCTGAAGAGCAGAACTCAATATCAGAAGGCTGCCCTAAGAAAACAAATTTCATAGTTATGTGAACTGGTGGAGAACACTGAATCCAGTAAAACCAATGAGACTGCAAAATACCAAGTGAGGGTTAATAAAAACATGGACAGGAAAGGGACAAGGATAGATAAGAAAAATGAAAGAGACAGAACACACGGTGACTGGTCTGAGGGAAAAAAGGGAGCAGAAAACTGTTCAAAGGCAACTGGTGTTTTGAGTCTGGGTTACAGGGAGGTTAGCCAAGCAAACAACAGAGGTAGGAGCAAGTTGAGAGGAAGGAGACCATCAGGGGTGCAGATGGGTCGTTTTACCTGTGGTGACTTTCAGATTTAGGGAGAGATTTAGAGATATCGAACAGACAACTGGAAATGCAGGATAATCTTAACATGTGGAGTGTTAATTTTTCAATCCATAATAGTGATTCCCAAATCCATATGACTATCAGAATCAACTGGGGAACCTGTCCTCCCCCAAAAGTCCCACCCTAAGAAATCCTAACTAAGTAGATCTGGGATGGGGCCCAGGAATCCTATGATTTAGAAGCCCAGGGTGGGAGCCACTGCCCTCTGCTGCTCTGCTCACCATGCAGTTCATAATCTCCTGCCTTAATAGTTCTGAATATACATCCAGAGCATTTTTCTGGGGGGAGGGACATTTGCAGAATGTGAAACTAGTACACTGCTCTGGAGGATTGGAAGCACACTCTCACATTTGAAAATAATTACTTCTCAGTCTGTATTCCACCCGTTCTGGGGAATGGCTTTGATATTCTACTACATAACTGATGGCCTAAGTCTGCAAAGTAACAACTACTACAACACAAAGATCAATTCTGCTAAAACTTAAAGTGACCAAGATAACTCACGACTCCAGGACTACTGGGTTGGTAACAATGTGCAGTAAGCAGCATTTTTGTTTTAATAATGGAGCACAGTGAGATTATGGGATAACGTATAGAATCAAATGGGAACCTTTTACAGACTCCTGGCTCCAAGTCCTTTCACTACTCCCATCTCCTTCTCCACCCCATCAAGGTGAGATCATTAAGCTCAGGAAGGCAGCTCAGCCAATGGAAAACATTCACCCTTCAACTTTTAATAAAGTACAGAATGCTTTTATCTTATATTTTATTTCTGAAAATAACCACATTGGGGAAAAAAGAGCAACTGTGGAATGGAAACCTGACATTGCAAACTACGGGAATTTTTTTTAAACGTTTCTAATAAAAGCAAATATAGTTTAGTATGAGTAACCCTAACCCCATTTTGATTGCTTGTTTTCTCACTTTTGTTTTAAAAAAATAGTAAAAGGAAACCTTTTATGCACTCACTATAATATACTGTGAAACTCACATAAAATTTCTCATTTAATTCTCCCGGTTACTCCGCTCTGTAGGTAATCTCATGATCCTCACTTCTACAGACAAAAACACCAAGGCTCAGACAAGTCACGTTTTTGCTCAAGGTCTCACTTCTCATGGGGGCAGAACTAGAATTCCCACCCAGTGTTTCCTGAGGTCAGCATCCTCTCGGACAGGACCCCAAGAGGCTGCCACAACTTGGGAGAGAATGGTTTTTTCTGGATTCCACCAGCAGCCAAGTTACCTCGCCCTCCCTGACACAGCACGTTTTTTCGCACAAAAGACTGTACTCTCTTGGGGAAGGAAACCAGTGGCACCATCCTCCACTCGGCAGCACCTATCACTGCCTATCACAAAGAAGGTTCTTAACAGTCCTACTGATGGCAGCAGGGGCCCATCCACAGCAGCGGAGGCGTGGGTGGTGGTGGGAGGTGGTGGCAGGAGCGGCTGTAGGAGCAGCAATGGCAGAGGTGGGTCCCCTGTACCCCGTGTCCCCAAGACAGCAAAATGCGCTGCCCCCACCCTCATGTGGCCAGGCAGGACCCACACCCAGGCCTGGAACCTCAGTGGCTCCGGATGCTAGCCCCACACCACCACTCTCAGCCACAACTGCTGCGGGGAGGGCACCAGGAGGAGGCAGCACTGGGGGACCCGGGGTGGGATGGGGAAAAATGGGAGCAGTGCCCACTTCAGGGACCCGGCCAGTGGTGTGACCACTGCGTCAAGGACACCAGGCTCCTGCGCCTCCAGAGGCGGCTCTGCACAGGGCCGCCCAGGGCCGTGTCCCAGGGGTCCGCCCCGCATACCACCGGGCCTGACACTGCCGATCCACTACCCACTCCTGGAGATACCCCCTGGGGAAGGGCCGCAAGTGGGACGAGGGGGAGCTCTAGGCTGCCCCTGAGTGCCAGGGCCACGGTGGAGCTCGCAGTGATGTCCCTGGACACCAGCCCAGGCCCAGCGAGGACCTGGAGCCCCCACTGCAGGCTGCAAGGGGGGCACAGCTGGGACTTCCCGCTCCATGGAACCAGGAGCCAGGAGCAGGCACCAGCCCTGCCCTCCCAGGCACAGCTGCAGCCACCCAGTTGGGGCTGTGGACCTGGGCCTCTCTGCACTCTTGGGGGCCCTGGGAGGCCCCCACCTTGCCCTTGCAGGCTCGGAAGTGCCTACCCCCGCTGTCTGGTCTCTGCCCACTCCAGGCACCTGCTATGATCTCCGAATGGGTTGGGGCCAAGCTGGGGAGCTGTCACAGCCCAGCCGGGTATGTGAGGGTCCTGCCACCTCAGCTCCCTCCAGACTTTGTGTGCTGACAAGCATGGGATGTGGAACCTAGGGGGACACTGAGGGCAGCTTGATGCTGGCCTGCAGGTAACCCTTGGCACGAGCAGCCTGGGTACCACAGACCGTGGCAGGAAGCAGACAGGCTCCTGGGTGGAAGGAGGTAGGTCCCTGGTGAGGCCCCACCTTCAGGCCAGGGAGAGCCTGAAGGCTGGGAGCCAGGCTACCAGTCCCACAGACCAGAGTACAGGCTTGTGGTGACTTTTCTGGGCCTGCCCATGGCCACCCATGGACCAATTGGCACACACTTCCTCCACTCTGAGGCCCATAAAAGCCCCGGGCTCAGCTAGAGCAGGGCAGGGGATGGGGAGATGATGAGATGACCAGCTGCAGAGAGGAGCTACCCTCTCTGCTCAGAGCTGCAGAGACAATGGGACAAGCTGCCTACAGAGAGGAGCCACCCACTCTAGGGCCTCCTCTGTGCCGAGAGCTGCAGACCACAGGAGCTACCCTCTCTGCTGATAGCTGAACACTTGTTGGGATGACCAGCTGCAGAAAGGAGCTACCCTCTCTGCTAAGACGAGAACACTTGTTGGGACAACCTGCCTGCAGAGAGGAGCTACCCTCTCTGCTAGGAGCTGAACACTCATCGGGACACCCTGGCTATGGAGAGGAGCTGCCCACTGTGGATCTTCTCTGAGCTGTTCTATTACTCAATAAAGGTCCTCTTTGCCTTGCTCACCCTCCACTTGCCTGCATACCTCAGTCTTCCTGGTCACAAGACAAGAACTCAGGACCCACTAAATGGCAAGGCTAAAAGAGCTGTAACACAAACAGGGCTGAAACATGCTCCTCACTCATCATATTGCAGGTGAAGAGGAGAGAACAGCTGTGGCCCTTCAAGGATCCCTGACCTGGGAGGTCCCCAAGCCAGGGCTGTGACTCCTTCTTTGGGGAACCGTGGTTCCTGGCATCTCCAAGCTTCTGGGAGCCATTGCATTCCTTGGTGCCCGCTGAGGAAGCTGTCTGCAGTGCACCTGGTCCAGCCACAGCCTCGCAGAGAGCCAGTGCCCATACTGGCACCTGGAGCTGACAGCCCCACAGCAGCAGCCAGCGTGTCTGACTGTGAAGTAGCCAGACCCCACACTCGCTCACACACCTCTTGCCAGTCCACGCCTGACTCAGTCTCCCTTAGAGGTGTGGGATCCAGGCCGGTAGCATGAGCTAAGCGCAGCCTGCCAGGCCAAGTGGGAGGAACAAGCCTAGCAGGCCCAAACAAAAGTTGGGCAAAGACGCCACTGACCACAGGTTTCCAACCAGAAAAATGACACCCCAAAGATCCCGTAACACTATTTCCAGAAAGTGGCAGAGAAATGTGCTAGGGCTTAACCATTGGCTCTGATAGCCCTCATCCCAGGATCCCTAAGGAGGGTTTTGGGAATTTGTGAACATTTCAGTTGTCACAATCACTGAGGGATGCTACTGGTACTGAGTGGGTGTGGAAACCAGAGACACTCGAGGTCCTAAGACACCCAGGACAGTCTGCACGGCCAGACTTCTGCATTCCTCAGAACTTCCTCAAGTCCTGCTGAATATTCATGTGGGTAAAAAACCTGTTTATAATTGCCTGAGCGTAAAACCTCACTCAAGTTATTACATAGGCACAACGTACGTGTTACAAAGTATGTGTTAAACAGGAAGACGACCATTTTATTCCAAATTTAACCAAATTTGGCCATTTCAAGAAACAATGACACCAACAGCCCACCACCAGTGCTTGCTGAGTCTCCACTGCCATCCACGTGCCACAGTCTGCATCTGCAGCTGCCACAGCAGGGATGCTCCCAAGGTGTGACCTCTGAGCAGTTCCTCCACACCCTAGGCGGCAGGGTCTCCACATCTGAATACTGAGATGCAAGTTCTCCTGGCAAACAACTTGCTTTTCATTTCCTTTTTCACTGTAATAAAAAGGGTATATGGATTTTTTTAAATAACGTGTGTAGTTAGGATATGTTATTCACAAATTTCATTTTAGGATTGTAAAGGTGGCGAATACACATGAAATAGCCAGATGGATTCCTGGAATAGTGGAATTTTAGTGAAAATGTTTTTTTTTTTTTTTGAGATGGAGTCTCGTTCTGTTGCCCAGGCTGGATTGCAGTGGCACAATTTCGGCTCACTGCAAGCTCTACCTCCCAGGTTCACGCCATTCTCCTGCCTCAGCCTCCTGAGTAGCTGGGACTACAGGCGTCCACCACCACGCCTGGATAATTTTTTGTATTTTTAGTAGAGACGGGGTTTCACCATGTTAACCAGGATGGTCTCCATCTCCTGACCACGTGATCCACCCGCTCGGCCTCCCAAAGTGCTGGGATTACAGGCGTGAGCCACCACGTCCAGCCAAAAATGCTATTTAAAAAAAAAAAAAAAAAAAAAGGATTATAAACATGATGTGTCTTTCTCAATTCAGCATGATGCAAGTCAAGTTAAGTAGTTCCCATGCCTCAGGAAATCCTGGCTTACTCTCAGCTCTGTAAGCAGTTTGGACTGTCTGTGTGTGAGGGGAGGAAAAGGCACCTATTGATCAAGGTGCTTTTGTATTCTCCATTGAGTTCTTCTTGAGTTCAAGGCTTAATTTTTTAAATCACTGTAATCTTTGAATGTTCTTTAAAAGAACATTAAAGCAGAGAGAAATGGCATTATAATATTCACAATACAAAAAATTAAGACTTGTAAAGAAGAGTGAAGAAAGTTGGAGAAAATATGCTTCATGATTCTTAAAGGTAAATTCCCTATGGAATACATTTTAAACATACACACATAAATATATAGTTGTTTAAACCCAATAAATAAACATTTCAGCTAAAAATATTGTAACACTAAATTATATCTTTAAGCATTTTCTACCAATTTTACTTCCTTACTTTATCAATCAACATGTTTCACATCTCTAATCTGTTTATCATTATAACAAATTTCAATTTTTATACCAGGATACCAATACAAATAAAAGACAATTAAGGTTAAAAAGTGCTACACACACACACACACACACACACACTTTTTGGTTATTTTATTTCCTAAACATGGAAGAGGGGAAAACACAAACAGCTTTTTCCACATGTGTCATACACAGTAAACATTCTTTAAAATCACACCAGTTTCCTTGACAAAAATTAGTACCTTAATAAAGAGCCATTGTTTAAAACTCTTGGTTACCACTTGGCTAACCATGCATAAAACAGGACAATTAGTGTAGACAATTGAACATATATCAAGACTTTCAGACACAGTAACACTGTTCCCAGCCAAGTACAGTAGTGATGTTCAGTAAACGCTGCTCTGTTAGCCACAATTACCCCTTAAACAGCCTTTGGAATTATCAGCCTGTACTTTGCTAAAAAGAAAAAGAAAACATTATTTTAAATAATATCAATAAAAATCTGTTTCCTTTCTGAGGTAATTATACACACATGAAGTTAGCAAGAGTAAAATCGTAGTAATTTTAAAACACATGCTTAAAAGCTTGCATCTTTTCCTCCAGTAAAAGCTTTAACCAGACTTAGTATAAAGAAAAAATGGATTTGAATTTCACTGTCTTTTCCTTTTTCTTCTTCTGTAGACGCGATAGTACTTAATGATTCTGTTCAAAAATTCTGAAGCAAAAAGACCTAGATAAATAGGAAATTAGACATTACATTTTTCAAGAAGTGTTTTATTTTCCACTATTCCTTAAGGCTATCAGACCGAAAAAAAAAAAGTCTATTCCAACAACTCTGTGATTCAAATATAAAAAGTATGAGAACCAAAACTGAGATGCTATGCCTTGGTCTGCTGAGAACCGTGATAATTTTCTTGAACTTTGTTGCATATATATTCTAAAGTAAAGCAAATACTTTGACATTTTATTCTTTTTATCCTAATGTAAGTGGGAAGCTACGCAGCAACTTCCTTTTCAGGGGATAAGGTAAGTTTTTAAAAGCCTTCTTGGGAAATAATTAAGTCCATAAAAATTACATGTTGATTTCTAGGTATTATGTGTCCCTCTTTTTTTCTAAAGAATGAAGGTATAAAATAAGAGAATATAAACCATGGCAACAAGGTTGGGTATGGCAGCTCATGCCTATAACCCCAGCTCTTTGGGAGGCCAAACCAGAAGGCTGGCTTGATACCAGGAGTTTGAGACCAGCCTGGGCAACATAAGCAAGACCCTGTCTCTCCCAAAAAAAAAAAAAAAAAAAAAGTTGATAACAATAAACATATAAATAATAAATTATGCTGACAGTTTAAATTTCAACAGTGAAGTTTAACATCTATCTATTAATTTCATTTGCAACTGTGGAGAGTATATGCCCAAATAAATATATACATACATAAGTAAATAATCATCACATCCCAAGATGACAGTTGGGGACTTATTTCAGCCAAAACACAAATAATGTCTAAGTTTTTATTTTATTAAGCAAAACATAGTGTTTGTGTCCAAAAACTTATAAACATTAGTAACAGTTCAAAACAGTCAATCTTCTACTTTAGCATTCTAAGATTGTGTGAAAAAAACAGATACATTCTTACAATGGTTTATATTAAATGATCTCCCTAAAGTACAAAGCAACTGCAAAACTTTATAATTATCAAGGACTAAAACATGCAGATGCTATATACTTGAGCCACCTGCTGGTTTATTTCCCTCACTGCACCGATAAACACCTAGTGCTATGCACACAACCTTAATCAGACTCTGCAAGTTTTACTTTCGGTGCCAAGACCAAAAAGAGTTTACTTTTACCAAAATGTAGTAATAGTGTGGGTCACAAGGCACAAGTCTCCTTGGAAGCACTTAAAAAGTTCACTATTGCTAAGTACAGAAGGCACTCCTGAAATCTACCACAGCAGGTCTCTAGAATTGTTTTCTTATGTTTTTTTTCTACAGTGTTTGATGCCTACAGTAAACATAGAATCCAAAACAAATTCAAACAAACTGCAGATCATGCCTCAGGTTTGCTTGTGGTTTCTTTACCTCTTGCCTAGTTCTGGACAGCTCAGGACAGACCACATTAACTTCTAAAGGTTGCTGTCTTAACTGTCAAGCAAGGTGGGAACAGGTGTTCAGAGACGTTGGTTAAAAAACACAGGAAAAAAAGTTAAACAAAAGGTACACTCTGTTACCAAGAGGAAAGCTGCAGAACACCAATCTTTGTGACTCTGACTTCAAATTAGGTAGTCTTGGGGTGATCAAGATTTTATCAAAGCAGAATGTGTCCAAAGCATACCTTTATCTTCAAGCTTACTAGCCTAACAGCTGGAGTGCATGAGACAGCAGCCATGACAATTCTAATGATGATGGTGGTGATGACTTGATCCTAAATGGATACTTGTCAAAAAGCCAGTGAAAATTTAAGCCTTTTAACCAGTAAAAGGGTTGGAGAGTTAAACCTCTGTGTCCAGCAGCAGTCCCACACCCTTCCTAAGAGAAGTAACTTCCTCACTTTAAGTTTCAATAATGTCTTATGCGAAGAATGAATAAACTCAGTATTAAATAATGTCATTGGCAAACTGACACATCCATTATAATAACTGCTGCCATTACTGGCTTTAGTAGGAGGTGATGCCAGAGGCTCTCCCGCACCCTAAGGCAAAGCGCTCCATGTCCCTGACTCATCCAAGCAACTCAAGGCCGCCCAGCTCTCCAAGTGGAAACACTGAGTGGGAAGGAGGCTCTCAAAGGATGCCTCTATTCCTCCTCCCGCCCAGGTTCTCGGTGGAGGGTAGATGCTATTAAAAGACTAGTTTCCTGAGGAAGGTAGATAGTTTCAGGGAAAGACCATTTGGCTGGAAGGAGGAGGCTTTGTTGCCAGCTGTTCCTCCAGCTCCGCTGCCTGTGTGGTCCCAAGTAAGTTGCTAAACCTGACCACGTCAAGGGCCAGGTCTATAAAAATGATGACATTTCCCGTAAAAGGGCCTGCCTGGCTCTGTACCATTTGCCTTCACAAGGGAGCACTGCACTAGAGAAGCTCTGGCTTTGCTGTGAACAAATCAAAAAGTGACACATGGGATTGGCATTTTCCTCCATGCAAATCAAAGTATCCCATTTCCCTGAAACACTCTAACAGGATAATATGGCTTTAATTTTCCACACTTCCTAATTCTGGGTGCTACCAGGACACAGCCGCCTTGTGAGAGGAACAATGGCACAAGTAGGGATGGCAAAGGAAGACACCCCTCTCATAGAAGCCACGTTCTCATAGAGGAGCCCATTCTGCAGGGCTAAAAGGCAGATTTTACTTTCTGTCATTCATTTCCTCAAGCTGTTATTGAGAAACAACACAGGTACCAATGGAGGATGCGTGCATTAGAGTTAGAAAGCCAGGTCTCCCCAAATCCCAGCTCTGTCATTTACCATCGGGAAGACACTGTACAAAGTAACTTCTCTGATCATTCCTATCCCCATCTATAAAATGGAAATGATGTACATCGTGCCACAGGCTTACTGTGAACGAATGATGAGAAGGTGTGTGAAATTTACTAAAATAAGCAGCCACTGGAAGGGAGGCTGAGACCAGGACCAGCCAATGAGAAAAGTAACAAAGAATGCAGAACTTGCAGCAGGAGCTAAAGGGCAATTTCCTGGCCATGATGACAAATCTGGCTATGTATACACAGATGCATATGCCTGTACACAATATACAGATACATGTTAATTCCTGAAGACGGGGCTGCCTGTTAACAGGTATATCCTCATTGCCTGCCTCAAAATAGGAAAAAACATTTGTTAGGAAGTGAAATATATCCAAAATATTAGAGGCTTTGAGAAACTTCCCATAAACTAATGTACTTTGTGTCCCCTTCAATTCTGTTTATTTTTCTTTCCTAAAATGTCAAAGTATGCTAGGACTCTTCAATGACCAAAAGGTCCAAGTTTATATGAATTTTTAATCATTTTCCAGAGATCACTGGATAAGAAACAAACAAACAAACAAACAAAAAGAGAATTAAGCAATAAAGAAAAGTAGTGCTGTAGAGAAGAAATGAATAAGGAAAATTTCATTTTACTGCTACGAGGTATTTTACAGAATCAGAAAATTATGTTTGCCTGTGTGAAACTGGAAAATATTAGAACTGTTGAAACTTCTATACCACATCAGACTTCTCAACAAGTTCAAGAAAAACTAAGCATTTTGAAATGCATGGTGTCTGGAGTAGAAAGGGTAGCAATTGTGGATCCTAAACCAGAAGAATTATACTAGTCTATCTACAGAGGTGTCTGTAGCCTAGCTGTAAGACCACTCTTGGTTAGAATGAGAACAGGCAGAAAACAGACCATTTATGAAGTCAGTAATTCAGGCTTGGTAATGGCTTACAGCTTTGCTTATGATGTCCTTATATCAAGTGTTTGCCATTGCTAACCTAAAGAGAAAATACAACTATCTTTATACATAAAGCTGAATCTCCAATCATCTACCCATTTTTCTACCCTAAAATATTTCAAAATGTAATTCCCTAATTCATATAAAGAACTTCACATGCAACATTATTCATTTCTTATTGGACATAATGGTATAAATATTTAGACTAATTTACCTTTTGTTTTTAACTTCATGTCCACAATACATGGTGTTGTTTACTCATTAATTAAGATTTTCCTAAACTCCATTTAATGAAAATATTTAGTTTTATGGATAGCAACAAAGTATTATACTCAAATATCTCTGTTGGACCTTAACAGGAACCCAAAATAAATTAATTCTCTGACACAACAACTCACAGGCAGCCAGAAATCTTTATAAAATACAAATCAAATGTCATTCCATTGGCTTCCCATTTCTAATGGAATAAAATATAAACCTGACAAAATGGCCTACAAAATCCAACACAATCCATTTACTTTCTGCCTTCAAATGCTTCCACTCTCTCTCCTCGCTACTCTCCCCACTCATTGCTCCCTCCCCTAAATGTACTGCAACTTTCTCTGTGTTCTAGAATTCAGCCTACTCGGGCCCTTGGCGCCATCTTTTCCACTGCCTGAAACCCTTCCTCCTCTCCATTTTCAGCTCCTCTGATGCCTCCTCAGAAGGCCTTCTTACCAACAACTTAATGCGATGCCCCAAGCTCAATTCAATCTCTATTCCTAAGATGATTTTTGTAGTTTTTATCATTTGTTGAAATTATTAGTATCTTCATTTATTTCAGTCTTCTTCATTCAAGTATAAACTCCTTAAAAGCAGAACACTTATCTGCTTGTTAACCACTTTTCAGCAGTACCTAGAAATAGTACCAGGTACAGAGCAGATACAAGAATATTTATCAAAAATAAATAAATGAGTAAGAAGTCTAAGAATTAAGAATTTCTAAAAGATAAAGCCTACAAACCCAAGCTATATATGGTAAATGTTATTCCATACCATAGCAAATTAGAAACATTACAGGATTGTATGTTATACATATGAACACTGTGATCCGGAAATCTCTGCTTTGGACAAATAGCTCTAGAATATATTCATTCATTTATTAAACAAATATTTATTGCACATCCACTGTGTCAGATACTATTCTAGGCAGCAGAGATTACAGCAGTAAACATAAGACTCTACACTGAGGAAGTTTATGCTGTAGACAAGAGACACAGACAAGAAACAAATACATGTGCCAGGTGATGAACAGTGCTATAGAGAAAAACACAGCAGTGTAAGAGTGTGGAAGGGATGGGAGCACTATTTTAAGGGCCTCAGTAGAAGATGACATATTAGCAGAGAGGTGAAGGATGAAGAGAGAACACCACATGGACATCTGAGATGAAACAGTCTAGGCAGTGAGGGCAGCAAGTGCAAAGGCTGCATCAGGAGCATGCTTAATGCATTCAGAGACAGGGGAGACCAGTGTGGCTGAGGCTAGCAGGGGAAATGGGACATGGGGATGATGAAAGAGCAGGAGGGGCTGGCTGAAGGCTTTCGGCAGGCTACAGAAAGGACTCTGGCTTTTCCTGAAATAGATGTCACTGGATAGTGCTGGGAAGAGGATGACATGACCTCAAAAAGTCACTCTGGTCACCCCACTGAAGAGAGATTCTAGGGAGGTAAGGAGATTCTAGGGAGGTAAGGGTAGAAGCAAGAAAACTAGTTAGGAATTCCTGCACTAGAAGGGAGGGTCTTTGCTATGTACTAAGTGTTTAGGGCATACAGCACTTATTTTAATTACTTAGAAGATTTCAGGCTTTTTCTTGTCAGTTACTAAGTTATTTCACAAATAACTAAGATTTGCAGAAGTCTAACCTCTAAATAAATAGATTAGTATACTATGGCACTCAACAGCAAACATTCTTAGCTATATAACACAAACACTAATCATAAGAAAACTGGGGGGCTAATTAATATCAAAGTAGACTTCCAAAGAAGTAATATTACCAGGGATAAAGAGGAACATTTCAAAAGGATGATGTAATAATAAAATTATCAAAAAAGACAATCTTCCTTAAAGGAGTATTGCACATGATGACCAGTCTTCAAATAAATTAAGCAAAAAAAGATGGATGAATTCATGCAAGAGATAAGCATATCCACAATGAAATGGGCACAGCTCCTCGGTGCTTTCCCGGTGCCTCCCAGAGGCACCCCTGGAGCTTGCCAGTCTGTGCAACCCACTCAGGGGAGAACTCCAGATCTGGAGGAGCCCAGAGCCACAGGCTCTATTATATTCTAAGCTGGGGAGATACCACTTCAGAGATCAAGGGTCTGTTGCCCTGTAAGGATTCCACAAGGCTCCACAGCTATGTCTTCCTGTGTTTAATGCTTTTCACTCAACCTCAGGCCAATGGCAGACCTGGCCATGGCCCACCACAGCACACTCAAAGCTGGGCAAATTCTAAAATCTTGAAACAAAATTTTACCTTCAGCCATATGATGCTGTTGTTTTTATGGGACAAAAATGGCTGAATATTGGTAAGATCATATCGTTAAACCTATATGTTGTAAAGAACAAAATATAAATCATCATCATTACTGGCAACTTAATTTTTAAAAAAAATTTTAATAGGCTTTATTTTTGAAAGCAGTTTTATGGTTCACAGAAAAATTGGGCAGAAGGTACAGAGATTTCACATGTCCCCTACCCACAATGGGAGAGAGTTTTCAGTCTCTCCCATTATCAGCAGTAACTTCATTTTCAACTGTAAACAGGCAGTCACAATACTCCACCTTTTGATGCGATAATTTAGTAGGAGTGATGTTACGTAACTATTCCTCAGATGTCCTCAGCTCTGTGTGGTCCATGCAGTGGGACCAAGCTCTTTCCATGTGTTCGCTACCATTGGCAAAACTCATTTGCAGGTGTTCAATGTGGTAACAATGGACTAGCATAGCACAGAAAATATGGACTAATATGGACTAGCACAGCAAATACTTATTTTGATAATGAAAAACAGATGTAATTCTAATGTGTGTGTGTATATATATGTGTGTATGTGTGTGTGAATTAAGACTTAGAGTGTTTTTGAGTTAAAAACTTTAAAAAACAGTTTTGTTTGCACTCAGCTCAGCATGTTATGGGATACTTTCCAGTGTTGTTGCTGTCGACCATTATTATTGTTAATTATATCACCTTATAATAAACCATATTATGGTAAATGGGAAGAGCACCTAGCTGGCTCTGGGTAACTTAGATGTGGTCTTAGCACAGTCAAGTAAGACTGCTGCCAATGTCTTTTTTTTTTTTTTTTTTTTACAGATACAATCTTCTCTGACATTGATATGCTTACATGTCTGGTTTCAACTCAAATGCTTATTTGACAGCCTCTTAATTCTCTCCGTGCCTCAGCTGGAGAGGAGGGGATAGGCTGATGGAGGAGAATGGAGTTAACCAATGGAAACTGAGTAAGGTGGGAACAGCCACGGTAGCTCATAGGCTCAGAGACTGGCTCGTGGCCTATGTCCTAGCAAAGGAAGGGAGCTACTGCATGAAAGAGCTATTGAATCTGACATGATGCCAAGTCTGTTGTGGTTTGCCTGGATAGAATGGGCTGTTTCTGCCTTGAAATGCCTCCTGCTGCAATAAAGATAAGCTGTGCCCCTGGTTCTGGACCACAGTGGAGAGAGGGGATGGCGCAGAGACGGAAACAAGGAAGGTCCCAGATCGTGAGCACGGTCCTAAAGAAGCAGTCGTGGCATCTTACACTTGAAAGGATCTGCAGAAAGTCACCCTGAATCAAGCAATAGAGGCGCCTGGGTCTGGGCTGTGCACCCCCTTTGGCCAGAAGTATCCTGCCACATTTTCATTTGCAAGGTTTCTAAGAACCGTTCTTGGTGTGTCTTGAACGGCTCATACTTGTTAACTTTACAGGAATGTGTGTTCATAGGAAGCCTGTTAATCAAATTGCCAACATAAATTACTTTTCCTCATTTGTGAAGGCTTGTCCAATTAATAAAAGGCTGATGCTTATGTACTGGACTTACTTTAGGCCACTGGGGGTTGGGGGGTAGTTAACGTTTATTGATTCAACGTAGTTTTTCCTGTCACTTTGAGGACATTTATTCAATTTTGAAATGAAAAATGATGGTAAAATTGGAAAAAAAAATATGTAAGAAATTTATGAAAAACAACTCCCCAATTTAAAAATAATACGGCCTTCCCTGTCGGGCTTTGCTGGCAGCTGTTATTTAAACTTGTATGCTCCTGCCTAGTGAGAGTCAGCAGCTGAGAGTGTTGTATTAGCAGGAAACCAGGGCATTTATGATGGAGTTCCTGTTATTGACTTATTCTTAGACAAAATGCCAAGTTTCTTTAGACAGTACAGTAGGCCCACTGTGGAAGCACAGTGTGAATACTGGTGTGACATTTAGGCTATGATTTTTTTTTATGTGTCCAGATTTTTTAAATGACTTTCAAAACAATGTTTTCTGTAATGATTTGGAGACAGTGGTTAACGCTACCAAAAAAAAAAAAGTGTGTTTTTAAAATAGAATCTAACTGGTATACCAAAGAAATATAAGTAGTTTAGGCTGATTCCAATGGCTCTACCAGGTTTTCTTCACAGGTGGGTACATTTTAGTAGAAAACCTTGCTGTAGGCTGGGAGGAAGGCAGGCGACACATCATCACAACAGCACAGTGAATGAAAACTGTAAATGATCACACAATTTCACTCAGAAAAAGGTATTTTGTAAGACTAAAGATTGTTGTAGACCAACATATATCACCATTTAACATTTTCCTTAATTGAGGGTGAGACGGTGCGATTTCCCTTGAAGCTAAGCAGAGGTATATCTCTGGAAAACTTGACTTTACAAATTTTCTTAATTTGGGTGACTAACATTCTTAGGGAAACTTATTTCAGGAAACTACAAAACCAGCATCCTAGGTTGTCTTTATTTTGATAGGGTTAGGGATATGGTTAAGACTCACACCATTTTCTCTACCTGCCAAGTATACATCATCAATCACCAGAGCTGTGGGCTGGCCTGTGATCGGGTCATTTTCCCGGCCCTCTTTATGTTTGCCTTTCCGCAGGTAGAGTTAATTTTTTTATCAAGAAGTGCTCCTGCACGCTTTGTCATCTCCCTTCTTCCCCCAAATCTTGTCCAATGCTCTCTCATCCCTCTACTACTGTAATGCAACAATTAAATAGCAATGATTCCGTTTACCATCTTCCTGCATACATCCCTTATGTGTAAAGGATACCCTTTCACTCATTCAACTAATATTTACCAAATATTGCTCATGTGCCAAATGTTGCTTTAGGCATGTAGGTACAGTGATATGAGACAAAGTCCCTGCATTTATAGAGCTCACCTTCTAGAGCTGTGCTATTCAATACAGTAGCTACTAACCACATGCGGCTACTTAAATCAATTAAAATGAAATAAAATTAGAAATTCAGTTGTTCAGTTGCATTAGTCATATTTCAAGTGCTCAGTAACTACATGTGGCTAGTGGCTGTTATTTTAGATGGTGCAGAACGGAACATTCCCATCATTACAGAAAATTTTATTGGCCAGCACTTCCCTAGCGGACAGGTTACCTTTATCACTGATGGTTTTAGTCAGGTTACAAGACCAAGGATCATCATATAATCTGTCCCTTTCACCTACTGGTAAAAGGTGGCAAACTATTTAGCTCCACAATTTGACCACAGCACTCTTTTTTAAGCCCATGCTTGTGTTAGGGGCCATTTTTCTGTTATCTCCTACATAATTACCATAACGCTAAAATTTATGAATACCATTTGTTTCTGTAACAAAAGTCAATCTATACTATGTGTGGTTTGATGAAGAACTTTTTCTAATATTGAATTTTTTTTACGTCTAAAGTTTTACAAAGAAAAATAATTGACATTTACTGAGCATTTGCTGTCTGCTGGATATTGTCCTAAACCCTTTAACAGAGTTTTTCTCATTTAATTCTCTCAGCAATCCCAAAGGTGGATGTTAATAACACCATTTTACAAATAAAAATTTTGAAGATACAGCATAACTTGGTTAAAGCCAAGCTATCAGTGGATAGTTGCAAAGCCGAAGCAATCAACTCAGAGTTGTATGTTCTTCGCTTTTAAATGCTACTCTTCCCCATCCTCTGCCTAAGTTCACCATCAGTTGCATATAAAACTCCCCCATTGAAAAGTTCGTCTCCTTAAGTTCAATCCTGTAGCAAATCCCACACATCCTGCCGCCTTCTCACCATGTCCTCTAATCCAAGGCACACTGTCCTGGTGTCCAGACTATTCTAACAGCCTCCTAACTGGTCTCCCTTCTTCCAATGTGGCCCTCTGGTGTCTAGCTTCTATAAAGCTACCAGAATGAGGATTACATTACAAATCACATCCTAATTCTTTTCTATTTAATAGCTCCCATTTGTTTCCGATTCCAATAGAATGACACCCAAATGCCTTACCAAGTTCTTACGAGTCCTGCACGATGCAGCCCTTGCAATATGCAGAGATGTTACCAAAGAAGTTCTTATGCTGAAGCCACTGCATCTCTGCTTCCATCTCTTCCCTCTACCCCCACAGATTGCTACAAGTTGGACTCTTTCTCACTCTTCGGTCTAAGCCTTCAGGGTGTGTGTCGCGGTGTGTGTGTGTTGTAGGCTTTTGTGTGTAAGTCTGACAGAGAGATTTTTGATAATGGTATCAATTTCTTTAATAGATATGCTACCACATGTGTGTTCTGTTTCATGATAAGTCAGTTGAGGCTGGTTGTCCTTTTTCAAGCAACTTGTCCATTTTTCACTGCAACAGTTTGGTCGCAGTACAAAAGCACAGACGGCCGGGTGCGGTGGCCCACACCTGCAATCCCAGCGCTTTGAGAGGCCAAGGCGGGCAGATCACCCAAGGTCAGGAGTTCGAGACTAGCCTGACCAACATGGAGAAACCATGTCTCTACTAAAAATACAAAATTATCCGGGAGTGGTGGCACATGCCTGTAATCCCAGCTACTCAGGAGGCTGAGGCAGGAGAATCGCTTGAACCTGGAAGGCAGAGGTTGTGGTGAGCCAAGATCGCACCATTGTACTCCAACCTGGGCAACAAGAGCAAAACTCCGTCTCAAAAAAAAAGCCCAGACATCCAACTCTGAAATGAGTTTTTCCACTCAAGCAAAGTGTTGTTATCTTTAATATTGGACGGTTCTGGGTTCTCGCCCCAAGTGGAGTGTGGTCAGACTCCAGAGTTGCCTCTGGGAGGCTCTAAGAGGCACTGAGGAGCTATGCCCACTCCTTCATAGGTCTACTTGTCTCTTGCATGAATTCATGCATCTTTTGATGTATTCATTTGTCCATTCAGTAGTAAATAAGAGGAAACAAGTTGAACAGAGACCAAGTGGTCATTTCCATCAACTTTGTCAAACTCAACCATCACTGTCACCTGGCCAACCTCATATTCATATACCACTTTGAGTATCAAGATGCAGAAGACCATATAGCAGTGGTTCTTAAACTTCAGGCTGCATCCAAGTCACTCATTCAGACTGCTGGGCCCCACCCCTCAGAGTTCTGGCTTGGTAGGTCTAGAATGTGGGCCTAAGATTCCAAACAAATTCCCAGATTGATGCCAGTATTGCTGATCTGAGGAAACACTATGGGAACCACTGCTTTAAAGTATTTCCAGGTATATTTGTTTAGGAACAGTGCAGATGATATTCCTTAGTCTGAGGATTTCCTTACCTGTTACCTGAAATTACTCCAGCAGTCCATCAGAACCATGAAGGGAGAATAAGCACAGGGGTGAACTACTGAAAACTACACTCCCAGAAGTCTTAGTGGTGGTATTCACAGCCATGCCATGAGGTCAGAGAAAACACAAGTTTTACTTATAAGGTCATGAAAACATAAGCTTTACTCTGTTAGGATTAGGTGAAGCTGCACATAAGTTAGAATCCAACACACATGACGTAAAAGAAGTCTGATGGTAGCCAGTCAAGAACAGCTGATTACGGGGTCAACAATAATCAATGACCTAGGTAGCCTTCTATATCTGGCTTCTACCCTCAAGTTTATGCCATCAACCAGAACTGCTGCTGGAGCTCCAGACATCACATCCATGTACCAAGAAACAGAAAAGCAGAAGGTAAAGGCACAGGGGACATGTCTCCCAACTCTCAACTTCCTTTAAGCAGGCTTTCCAGAAGTTCTACAAAGCACTGTCACTTATGTTCATTGGCCAGAATTGAATCACAGTCACATTTACTGCTAAGGAACCTGGAAAATGTCGTCTTTTAATTAAGCTCAGAGTTCACCCCAAATAATATAGAGATTGTATTTATAAGGAGGAAGTGAAGACTAACTGGTTGTCCATGCCACGATGACGACGAACTATTGAGCTTATAACATTAGAGTTTAGTAATCAAACTTAAAAAATCTGTATTGGATTCAAATTGCCCATTAACTTGTCTGCATTGTTCCTAGAACCGTTTTGTTCCTAGCAGCCAGCAGATGCTCAATAAATATTTGTTGAAGGAATGAATACTATCCCTAAGAGCAATTAGCCTATCGTTACGTAAAAATAAAAGTGATTCTCATTTTAGATCACCCCTTCCCCTCTGGAAATTACAGTCCTGCCCATTTGAAGTTTCTGCAGGGAAGACTGTATGGTTAACATGGCCACAGGCAATTTTCTTAATAACTAAGGGGAGTTACACAGTAAATTCCTCTCAATAGGAAAATATTGAGATTTCTCTAAAATAGGATCTTGAGAACCAAGAAATTAAGCATATATATGTTTGCCAAGTTAGTAGCTTTTTCCAGGCATATGAAAAACCCAGTCAGGAAAGATGAGGTGGAAAAGGCAGACAGGTATTCCCTTCCCAGATTAGAAAAGTTTTATTTATAAGGTCATGAAAACATAAGCTTTACTCTGTTAGGATTAGGTGAAGCAGCACATTAAGTTAGAACCCAACACACATCATATAAAAGAAGTCTGATGGTAGCCAGTCAAGACCTGCTGATTACGGGGTCAACAATAATCAAGGACCTAGGTAGCCTCCTTCTATATCTGGCTTCCACCCTCAAGTTTATGCCATCACCCAAAACTGCTGCTGGAGCAGTTTGGATTATAAAAGATTTATCCATCATTTTCCGGAGACCTGTTCTGTCACCAGCTGCATCACAGCTGAACAGGGCACTTAGCTTATCTACATTCAATATTCCGTTTTACAGATGCCAAAATTGTCACAAAGAAAGATTAAACAACTCACCTAAGGATAAATATCAAATCAGTAGCAAAGCTAAAAACAGAAGCTACTATTCCTGATTGCCAGTCCATACTTCTTACAGTCACAGGAAAATTGTACAGTGTATTATATACAAGCTGTAAATACAATTTTCCCACAGCTTGCAGGGCCACGAAGAGGTGGTACTGATGGAGGCCCACATATCTTAGATGCTTGTAAGAAACCGTCTGCATGATTATTCAAAACACTTTCCCATAGATTTATGGCAGCCCAAACTGTAGAAGAGCTCAGTGCAGCTGAAATACCCGAAGGAAAGTAAAAGCACTTTAGAAAATAGCTTGCCCAAGATGTGGTAATTTGAGAAGCCATAATTTTAGAAAGAGCATGTTTTACTATTTTCTTCAAGTTAAACACATTTTGCTAAACGATTATCACTAACTGAATTCTAAGGCCTGTACAGTGGGCTACATTAAAAAAAAAAAAAACTATTAGGCAATCTAATGTTCTCAGTAGCACAGGTAACAACTATGTGCCTGACCCACGCAGTCCTGTCCAAGCATAAGATCAAGAATCTTACCAAACTTAATTCTCAAGCTCAATTTTAGAAACCTCTTCCATCACTTCAAGAAAACTGTTTTGGATCCCCACCTCCTTAATGTTAACAGCACATGGTTAAGTGTTCAGCAGGGCATTGCAAAGTGAAAAAAGAAATCAAGATATTATTAGATAAGCCCATGACTCAATAATCAGACTTCTTATAACATCTTCTACTGTTGAGATTACTTCCTAACTATTCTGGTGTTAAAATATCCTTTATTTTAAATGATGAGAACCTAAAATATACTTGGTTGAAAAAATAAGAGCACTGGTTGCCCCATACTGAACCTGAAATTAGTACATACTGTGGGGGTAGAGGCTGCTAGTTAAGGAAATCAAAAAGTCTGGGCCACTGAACACAATGGACTCTGCAGATCTGATGTTTTAGGCAGCCTCAGCTCAATGGCAAATGCCAGAACTGGCTGACTAGCTCATCTTCCCCCTGCAGGGGGAGCAGTCCCACACAACAGGCAGGTGTTAGCCAAGATGCCTCGACCACAGTGGGTACTCACACACCTGTTGTCAGTTTTCAAGTGCCAAGTCAAACCTTGCATATAATGTATCTCTAATACACATACACACACACACACACACACACACACACACACCCCACACACACACATTCTCTCCCTCTCTCTGGACTGAATTCTAGAAAACTTCTGCTTATATTACTTATGTTTAGCATTATCAAATATGTGCATTTATTAAAACCTCTAGAAAGCCAGTAAGTGCCCCTAAAAAAGGACACGTAAGAAAAAATAATTTTAAAATTGGGAGGAAAATCTATCTTGGGGGTTCTAATATGATTTACCACAATGTTTAATGCTAGGCTTAAGACAGATTCTTAAGCTGTTTCAGATAAAACAAGAGGCTAACAGAGCCCAGCTCACCACTACCATGGCTGCCAGGCACAGGAAGATAGAACACACACTCTTACCCACCACTACCATGGCTGCCAGGCACAGGAAGACAGAACACACACTCTTACCCACCACTACCATGGCTGCCAGGCACAGGAAGATAGAACACACACTCTTACCCACCACTACCATGGCTGCCGGGCACAGGAAGATAGAACACACACTCTTACCCACCACTACCATGGCTGCCGGGCACAGGAAGATAGAACACACACTCTTACCGGAAGGACCCAAAACCTAGCATGAAATGATCCATAAACAAGACAGCCTTAACATACAGAAAGGTGATATATTCTGTTGTATGTGATTAGTGAAAAAGATAATCACTATTCTACACTGTAGAGAAAACAAAGCTTCATATAAATAAATTTTCTAGCTACTGAAAGTAATCAATTTAGCTCCTGAATGCCTTTTTTATTATAATCAACAAATTTGTATAGAATATTTCAAAAATCTATTTCCTACTTTCCACAGATTGCATTTTAAGGATGCAAGCTCTGAAACCAGAGTGCCCAGTTAGCATCCCAGGTCCACCACACAAGGCAGGGCAAGTTCATCTCCATAAGCCTGTTTCTGCACCTACCTTAGCACACTGTTAAAAGGATTAAATGGTATAATGCACATAAAATACTTAGAACACTTAGCCTGGCAAATAGTAAGTGCTCAATATATTTTACCTATTATTAAGAAAACCCGTAGTGGTCAGGGTGTGTTAACTACCAAGTTATCTAACAAAATCCCCAATGTGCTTACCCATCCTTTCCTGGTGTAACGCAGCCCCAGGAGTGCCTCCAGAATGGAGGGGCTAAGATGTGAGTACAGGGTTCAGTACAGACCAATGAGACAGGAAAGGAAATCAGCTAGGGGCTCCCAGGAAAGGTCTGCTTACTCCCAAGGTCGGGTAAGAGACAGACAGAGGTGGGACATGGGCAGAGGTGTCTCCTCCTGAACCCGCATCTCTGAGCACGGCACCTGGAGGGGCTACACCCACTCTCTGCCCTATCACACCACAGGTAGTTCATCCCTTCCACAGCACTTAGTGACTGACATGGTTTGGCTCTGTGTCCCCATCCAAATCTCATGTTGAATTGTAATTCCCAGCGTTGGGGGAGGGACCTGGTGGGAGGTAACTGGATCATGGGGGCGGATGTCCCCCTTTCTGTTCTCGTGATAGTGAGTTATCATGAGATCTGATGGTTTAAAAGCGTGTGGCACTTCTCCCTTCACTCTTTCTCTGCTGCCGTGTGAAAATGTGCTTGCTTCCCCTTTACCCTTCCACCATGATTGCAAGTTTCCTGCAGCCTCCCAGGCATACTTCCTGTATAGCCTGCATAACTGTGAGTCAATTAAACCTCTTTTCTTCATAAATTACCCAGTCTCAGGTAGCTCTTTATAGCAGTGTCAGAACGGACTAACACAGTGATGACCCAAAATAGCTCTGGTATGTTTACTTATGTCTTTCCTCTGCCATCACATTAGAAGAGTAACAGGAATGTCTTTTGGGGATGTGCATTACTAATGCCCCTTACACAAGTACTTGACATCTGGGGCCATGTCCACCACGTTCATTCCCACCTGAACTAGTGGGTGTTCAGCAAATACCTGCTGAAGAAGTAATAAAATCATCTCACTCCAAGGCAAGAATGTCTAACTATTTGTTTTCCAAATGACATCTGCTTATTTTTAATGTGTATAACACTTTCAATTACTTTCTCCTACAATTCTCTAATTTGCATGTTAAACTTTAGATAAGACTAATTCAATAGTATCATCTGCCCTATATATTTTTTAAAAAATAGACCCTACATCAAAAGATGTTCAAAATAAACCAAAAGGATGCTCAAATAGTCTCACTATCCTTTTGGGCAAGATCCTCCCCACCAAAAACAACTAGAAAAAATTTTTTAGCTCCCAAAGAACACGTAAGGCAGGAAAAAATATGTATTTCATGTTAGTATTTTTTTAAATAATCTATGTCGTAAGGTCAGAAAACAGACATTAGTGAGAATGAGCCCAGAATTCTAAATTCCTGTGAAATATTTATTCAATTTGAAAACAATGTTACCAAGTTTACGACTTCCAGTCTTTTAGGTAAGCCAAAGTAGGAACTAGGTACTCCTGTAAGACGTAATATATAAAAGCCTTCCAAAAATATGACTTTCCTATCCCTTTTCCCAGTTTCGTCACCTAAAATTTAACTAAACCTTCAACAATTGGTAATAATTTAACCCATCTCTTTTGAATTACAGTTCATTCAAGTAAGTAAATATAGTAAAACTGTGCAGGGAATTTTAATGTCATAGTACCTATTTGTTTTTAATTTAGAACCTGTGTTACATTTCTCTGTAATTCAATTGATTAAGAAGCCAAGTAGATGTGATATTTTGTGATATGATAAAGAAAAGTTGTACTACTTCAAACCTGGAGTTTTTAACATATGAATTCAATTATAAAATAGCAATATCTCAACTAACTCCTTCAGTGGCTCTAGTGTTATTTTCTACTTGGGAAAGTTAAGAGTTCAAGAAGGTCTTTGTCAAAAACTTAAGCAGGCAAGCATACAGACATGTTAACAATTCAGAATCCACCCAAGCTGAGACAAAACACTGCTTCAAGCAGCGAGCATTGCAGGACCAACATTTCAAAGTATTTTTCCTAAAAAGAAAGAGCAACAAAAAAATCAACAGGACAAAACCTCAAAAACATCACAACAATTTTTAGATAATAATACAAGTTATAGGATATTCCTTATGCGCTTAAAATTTACACTTAAACAATCCATATTCTCTAATTGCATAGCCCCAAACCCATGTTTCACAAGGGAAAAAAACTATAAAGTTATTAAGAATATAATTGCTGGAGAAAACATCCTTGGTAGTCTTTGTGTTAGAAAGGACCTGCTTTCTTTAATTATCAACTTTTCCACTTATACCAAAATTAGATTAACTTTAAAAAAAAAACAAAACTAAATTAGAAACATTGAGCTTACTACTTGAAAACAACACAACATTCATTTTTCACATGTGCAGCCCGACATGGATTCTGACTATAAACCATAAGAGCGTGTGTCATCCTCTGGAAAGCTTAAAAGGGCAGTATTTTCTGAATGGTTAATTCTGTAAAAAATAATCAGTTTAAGTCTTTAAAAAGAAAAATATCACCTTTTCTTATCATTTCTTCTGTATGCCCATGGCATTCTTTTACTTAACTTCTATCCCCTAAGGTTACTCCCTTTCTAGGTGACTTAGGAGCCTTAGGGACAGGGAAATCAAAATTAGCCCCTACTGTACATTCTTTTTGTCCCAGTATTTTCGAATTCAATAAAGGGGGCATGGGCTCTCACTGCTGATCTCTGTCCACAGTATTAGAAATCATAAAACTGTAATCCACAGCAAAAGCTCACCACAGGTGGCAAATATCACTGAGGGATGCCTTTTTAGACTGTCCCGACTCAAGAGTCCCTCAAAATATGTAGCAAGGAATCCCTTGATTTATGGTAGTTGGTGAAACCTGGCAGTGGGGGCGGACTCTGCAGCTCTAAATTCTAATTCCAGCTGCTCATTAATCTGTCATTTACTAATGGTAGGACCTTAGGCTCATTAAACTCTTTGGGTTTCAATCTTTTTCATTTGTGACATGAAAATAACAATACAGACCCAATGGTCTTGACAAAGCAGTTGTAGGAATTAAATGGGATATTTAATGTAAACTCACTTTGAAAAAGGAGAGCAAATAAAACACAAATTGATTTTGTCATAAAGGTACACAAAACAGTTCTACTATAGTTTGGGAGGAAGGAAGGAGCACATATGGAGTAAAAAAATAAAACAAGGGTAGGTCCAGAGCAGATTGCTGGGCCATGCTTCAGTGTAGGGCAGCTAGGAAGAGCACCCTTTAAAAACTAACCCACATAAGGAGATACCAATCAGCGAGCATTAGAGGACACAGCAGGACCAGAAGAAAGCACAGTGGGGTCATTATGAGAATAGGATGACGAAGGCTAGAATTCAAGCTTAAAGGGGAGAAGGGATGAACTAACACTATTGAGAGTTTTGGGTTAAATGAAAAGGTGAACAAGGTAATGTTCCTTACACACTTTGAGGCAACAACTAAAATAAGCACGTTAGCAGAAACGTCAAGATGACCTACAGAGTGTTAATTTTTCATTTAAATATTTTCAAAATTAAAATAAACCTTCCTTTGGGCTCCTTAGAAAAAAGGCTGATTCCAGACCTGGTGCAGGAAAAATGTATGAATCCTCTTGTCATACCAGAAAGCAATGAAGCAAAGACTATCGAGCCTGTATCAAAAGGACACACAGGCCAAATGGAAAGGTTCACAGATTAGGACAACTAGATTAGGCCACAGATTAGGACAACTAGAACTTCAACAATAGGACAACAAGCTTCAACTGACACACATCAACAATATTTCATTCCATGAATTCATAATGGTACTAAAAACAAAATTAGTCACCATTGGAGATGGTATGAAACCAAGTCATTAAAAACTGATAAAGAAAAATAACTGATCATTTATTTTGCCTTTTCTATACCTCAGCATAACCGAATACAGTTGGCCCCTGTATCCATCGGTTCCTCACTGAGGATTCAACCAACCGCAGATCAAAAATATGAGGGAAAAAAATGGATGGTTTTGCACCTATAATGAACATGTACAGACCTTTATTGTCATTATTCCCTAAACAATACAGTATAACAACTATTTACACAGCATTTTCATTGTATTAGATATTATAAGTAATCTAAGTATGATTTATCATACATAGCAGGATGTGTGTAGGTTATATGCAAATATTATGCCATTTTATTTAAGGGACTTGAGCATCTGTGGATGCTGGTGTCTGCAAGGGTCCTGGAATCTATCCTTCATGGATACCAAGGAATGATTACACTTACGAGCTTCTTTTTTTACATAAATTTCCTTTCTTTCTTTGAAGAGACAGGGTCTCACTATGTTGGCTGGGCTAGTCTTGAATTCATAGCCTCAAGTGATCCTCCCTCCTCAGCCTCCCGAAGTGCTGGGATTACAGGCAAGAGCCACCACACCCAGCAGGAGCTTCTCTTTTTAAAAGTATTCCACTAATCACTGAAGAAAAAACTACAGAATTAGATTATCACAACTTTGCAACTTCTAACAAAACAATGGATAATTTTGAGAATGATCTTCAATGGTTGCTGATATTACATGAAGAAAACCAAGACACCACATGCTTCTTAATGGAAGTACATAAGACCAACTGTGAAGTACTTTTGTCTCCACCCCACATCAAGAAAAATCAAGACTGAAACTGATCAAGTCTTTAAATCTAAACATCAATTTACAGGAAATAAAGGGATAAAAGAACACTTTGGGAATATAATCAAATTCAGACTATGGAAGAAACAAAACACAGCAAATGGCTCAGTGTCCTTGATAAACAGATTATGAGAGAGGATGGGGAAGGGAGAAAGAGACACACACAGAGATAGAGACACAGAGAAAAAGAGACAGACAGACAGAGGGTGTTATTAGTCCATTTTCAAGCTGCTGATAAAGACATAACCCAGATTGGGTAATTTATAAAGAAAAAGAGGTTTAATGAACTCACAGTTCCACATGGCTGGGGAGGTCTCACAATCATGGCACAAAGCAAAAGGAAAAATGAGAGCCAAGCAAAAGGGTTTCCCTCTATAAAACCATCAGATCTCATGAGACTCACTCACTACCACGAGAACAGCATGGGGGCAACCGCCCCCAAGACTCAGTGATCTCCCACCGGGTCCCTCCCACAACACATGAGAATAACAGGAGCTACAATTCGAGACGAGATTTGGGTGGAGACACAGCCAAACCACATCAGTGGGGGAAGGAGGGAGAAAGAGATGGTAGAGAGGGAGAAAGAGATGGTAGAGAGGGAGAAGAGAGAAACAGATGGGGAGGGAAGAAAAATAGGAGAAAGGAAGGAAAGAAAGGAAGGGGGAAGGAGGTAATTAAAGACAGGCTAAGAGACATCGACCAATTTAATGTATCACCTTATTTGGACCCTGATTCAAACAGATTATTAAAAATTTTGAGACAATTAGTGAGATCTGAACACTGATAGACATCTAATTGTATTAACAAACTACTATTAACTTAGTAAATACAATAAAGGTTGTGTGGTTACTTTTTCAAAGAGCCAATTAAAGATATATAATATAATAAATACAGCTGAAATCAAAGAGTGACCAGAATTTACTGTAAAAAATTTGGAAGGGGATCACGGAAACACAGAGCTACATATGAAATAAATTTGTCTATGAGTTAATAATTACAATTAGAGGATGGGTATGTGGGGGCTCACTATACTATGATTTCTACTTCAGTATATGTTTGAAATTTTCCTTAATAGAAAGTTTAAATAAATAAGGCTGCCTTGAATCATTTTGGGAATAGGACAGCATATAGACTTAAAAGATTTTAGATTAAATAGTTTTAAAGGGGACAATATATGCTACTTAAGGAGTTACAATGAAAGACATTTTGATTTCTAGTTACATAGCATTTAAGGTTCAGAAACATGTACTTAATGTGTTTAAACTCTATTGAAGAGACTAACAATCTCATTCCATAATTCCTACATTGTAAGTTATTTTGAACATTTTAACAAAAATATGATCTTTATTGGCTCAAGTTAGTATGAAACAGATTCTACCGTAATCAGAGTGACAGGCATGTGTTTCCAGAGTGCTATGAACCTCTAAGATTACATAGAGGTGTGTGCATGTGTGAGCACGTGTGCACATGGGTAAACTGCACTCACACTTCTTGGTAGGAAAGAGCCTGACTTCAGTTAAAGAGGTCTAAGCTGGTACGGCAGCACGCACCTGTAGTCTCAGGTACTCAGAAGACTGAGGCAGGAGGAGCACTTGAGCCCAGGAGTTCAACACCAGCCTGAGTTCAATGCCAGCCTGGGTCACTGAAACCTGCTTAACTATCAACTTGCACACATACAAATTTTCTAAGGAGGAAGCACATCTACAAGATAATCACTACGATTCTTCATAGCCCTTTGTGCTGTCCCTTTTACGCTGCATTTACGTACTCCAAACACTCCCGAAGTTGGCTGCTTCCCACCTGCCTCTCTGGGCAGGTGCCTCTGCAGCAGCCCCTGCACCTCAACCCCTTTTCGCAGCCAACTCCCATGGCTCCTCATGGAAAGCAAGCTCAGTGGTTCCTACTCCAGGACACTTCCCAGGGACTTGGCAAGGTTTGGACCATTCTGAGACCCGCACATCAGACCTCCCTGCCAGCCTCCCGCAGCCGCCCTGGCTTCAGCCACCCACCTGGCCTGAGCGCTCAGCACGTGGACTCGAGCTGGCTCTGCACCCAGCTCAGAACACAGCTCTCTACTGTAAGCATCAGGTAAGCAACTCAGCAGTGGTCACTAGAGGGACAGAGATCATCAGACACCAGTTTCTGTGAAGCCCACACTGGGACACCTGGCTGCACCCCCTCCCACCTGACCCTCCCCTGCTTCCTGGCCTGCCCTGCTTTATTTCCCCTCACCTCACTCTGCACCACACCAAGAGCTGCCAGTTCTATTACCAGTACATGTGTTTGCCTGTAATAGAGACCTGCCATATATTTTTAACATACTATAATACTTTTATAATACAACTTAATATTTATATAGTAAAATATATGACATGTAACGTAATACTTTCAATATTAAGTGAAGGTTTATATTTGTGGTTTGTTGCTTAATTTTAAGGGAGAAACACATATAATTTCATTAACTTGCTTTTGAACTAAGCCTTTTACTGCGCTAAGGTAGGAGAAACATCTCCCAACGCTGTTTTAAATAGTAAACATCAAAATGTGCTTACAATAATGCTGCAAATAGCTTATAAAGTGATGGTATCTTCTGAGGATTAAACTTGCAAAGATCTTAACACACATAAGGCCTGGTATACATAAGCACTCAATATGTTTCAGCTGCTGTTACTAGTGGCTTTGCATGTTAATAACTGCCCCTATCAGGGCACTTTAATACAGGTAAGTGAGCCCGTCCCATTCCCCTCCAAGCCTCCCAGTGCCCCCCAAGGCCTTGGATGAACTGAGTTAACTGGAGCCAAAGCCTACCAAGAAACAGCCCTACACATCCTTCTTTTAAAGGAGTAAAGAAAAGATTAGTTTTGATCCAGAAAATAAAAAGTCAAGCAGTATTTTACCCAAGTTAATTTGGACTCTGGAATTATTCTGCCAGTGTCTAAAGGACAAAGTGACTGAAAACAATTGCTCTCGGGCTCCAAAGGAGCTGACAAGTGGTTTGTCAAGTGAGTATTCACTACCACCTGTGGGGGTACCCCTAAGCCCCAAAACGCCTTCCAAACCTCCTCACCACCTTTCCTCACTGCTTCCCCACCACCACCCCAAGCCTGACCATTTTCTCACTTACTCCCCTTTTTGTAACATATGCAGAGTCAGAGCGAACACCTCAGAGAAAAAGAGGAAAAGAAAGAGAAGAAAGTCGAGGATTACGATGAACTCATCTGAATACCAAGACAACACCCAGACTCACCTCTGGAAATGCACAGGTGAAAGAAAAGCAAGGCAGTAAACAGCAAAAAAGAACCCCATCTTTCTCTACCTCAAGTCCACAGAAATTGCCTCCCTTCTAAGTTTTAATGAGGAAAAACAAGGGATGAAGATATCTTTGACCACAGCCACAGGAAGTGAAAAATTAGGCCAAACCAGTTAGATCAGATCATCCGTAAATTACAAAATTTTTCACCTTATATTGTTTCTTGGACTAAGAGTCTGTCTTTGCCAGAAAGTAGTGATTCACTTTTGCAAATATACTATGATACTACACTTTAACATCTTGCAATGGAAAATACGCAATTTTTAAAAATTCACCTCAGAGAGTACAGAACATTATCTTAATTTTTATCTTTCCCAAATAATTATTAAATATATTTAATATGCACATTTGTATTGTGAATCTTCTATATATCTTAATGTGTATTCTAAAGTGTTCCAGATTATAATCACCATATCATTTATAGAGAGCTATGTTACCTGCCAACAACCCTGAAATTAGAGTTAATTATCTTCATTCTATACATTATGAAACTGAGGTTTGTAGACACTAAAGTTTATTCACGGTCACAAGGTTCCAAGATCTAACCTAACACCTGTGCTTTTTCACAAGTTCTAAGCATTAGGAATTTCTTTAAAAATCTTTTAATAAATAAATAGGCTGGGCACAGTGATTCAGGCCTGAGTTCCAGCTACTTGGGAGGTTGAGGAAGGAGGACTGCTTGAGCCCAGGAGGTCAAGGCTGCAGTGAGCTACGATCATACCACTGTACTCCAGCCTGGGCGACAGAGCGAGACTCTGTGTGAAAAACAAAAAAAGAAAGTTAACAGGCAACAGGTGGGTCCTCTGAGAAGAGGAAATGGGGAGGCGGCGGATACGCATAGGATGACTCACCTGAATACCCATTTGCATCTTTGTATTTTAAATTAGGTGAATATATTACCTACCCAGAAGATAAATAAAAATTTGGAAATAAAGCAAAATCTAAATAGAAGCCGGATTATAGAGGAGGTAGAAACTTGAGTCCCTACAGAACTGGTTTAGCTGAAGAGCATGCTGACACTAGGCCATCAGCCAACAGCACATCCTGTTAAGTGAGAAGACAACATAGAACTTACTATATGGATGTTATTCGTAATCACTTTACACAGGATCCTCTAAACCAGTGCTTCTCAAACTGTCTGCAGTAAAGAACCAGTTATTGTCAGCATCCTCATTTTAAATTTCTAATCCATCATGAACTGGTTCTTTTGTAAAATACAACTGAAGGTGAATTACTAAAAAAAAGGATTAGATGTGAATGTCTCAGACACGTCAATTTGCTATAAAAGCTTCTAAACTTACTCTCATTTCCTGTACTTACCTTGTCACAGACCAGTAACAAACACAGTACCGACCACACCAGTTAAAAGACCACACTTCTTGGGCACCAACTTGAACCAGAAACTTGAAAAAAAAAATTCCCTCTGATTTCAGTATCATGAATATTGCTCCTGAGCAGCCAGCCGGGTTTTGTTTTCTTCAAATGTGATAAATTATCCAACTACAGGTTAAGCATCCCTAATTCGAAAATCCAAAATGTCCCCAAATCCAAAACTTTTTTAGTGTCAACAAGGCACTAGAAGTGGAAAATTCCACCCCTCTGGTTCCAAGCATTTCAGATAAGGGATATTCAACCTATAATGGTGACAATGAAGATGATGTCAACACTGCAGAAAAAGTGCCTATAGACAACATGTTGAAAACATGTGAAGGGCTTATTCAACGGCTAGGGCAGTGTGCATTCATAACAAAACATGAAATCCTGTCAGTGTATAAAATCAAAGGCTTGTAAGACAAAAATCATGGCTAATGAGGCAGATGACTCCGGAGGAAACGTCTTTAAAAGCCATCCAGTAGAATGCCTCCTTATTCTTAGAGGACCTAGTTTCCCCGTCCTTCAATACTTCTGATGTTTCTTTTCACTCCCAAAAGACAAGATACAGGTACGGTAACCTTTTAATCAACACAAGGCATCACAGATGGAGACTGAAAGCCTGCTGCTGTTTGCTGTTGCTATGGTTTAACAGCTGGTACAGGTGTCTGGTGATGCTCCCTGTGCTGCTTAGTTACCCTGACACTTATTTTCTCGCTGTAATAATGGTATGTCGTATTTTTTACTGTTAAGTACTTTAACGTGAATAGATGTAAGACAATAATTGCTTATATGTAGCATATAAATTCAGCCTCAGGAAGGATGCAGATGCCAGACAACTACAGATTGTCCACATGGGTGGCTCAGATAGAGTCACCTTCACTTTCTGACAGTTCAATGTACACAAACTTTGCTACACGCATAAAATTAATGTATCGTATAAAATTACCTTCAGGCTATGTGTTTAAAGTATATATGAACATAAATAAATTTCATGTTTAAACTTGGGTCCCAACCCCAAGATTTGTATATACATTTCCCTACATATATGAAAATATTTCAAAATCTGAAAAAAAAAAAAATCTGAAACACTTGTGTTCCCAAGCACTTCAGACAAGGGATACTCAACCTGTACTTGTATGTCCCTGTTTGATAATGGTAATGAAGCTGTGGCCTTCTAAGAAGGGATGTACAAGCTCAGGCACAGTGGCTCACACCTGGAATCCAAACATTTGGGGAGGCCAACGTGGGAAGATCACTTGAGATTAGGAGTTCACAACCAGCTTGGGGAATATAGCAAGACCCCGTCTATACAGAAATTTTTCAATTAGCCAGGCGTGGTAATGTACACCTGTAGTCCCAGCTCCTCAGAAGACTGAGGTGGGAGGATTGCTTGAACCTAAGAGTTTGAGGTGACAGTGAGCCACTGTACTCCAGCCTAGGCAACAGAGCAAGAAGCAAGACCCAATCTCAAACAAACAAACAAACAAACACAAAATTGCGGCTCAAAGATTACCTCTCAGCTTTATTCCTGGCTTCACATAGAATTCCAGTTCTCACTTGTAATATCATGATTTATCCATCTGTTTTGACTTCAGTTGCATTTTATTATTTTAATCAGGCTCCCTTAAACACAATATTACATTATTTAAAGTAGTGTCATCTAAAATGTTCTTTTTTTTTTTTTTTTTTTTTGAGACGGAGTCTTGCTCTGTCGCCCAGGCTGGAGTGCAGTGGCGCAACCTTGGCTCACTGCAAGCTCCGCCTCCCAGGTTCACGCCATTCTCCTGCCTCAGCCTCCCAAGTAGCTGGGACTACAGGTGCCCGCCACCACGCCCGGCTAATTTTTTGTATTTTTAGTAGAGATGGGGTTTCACCGTGTTAGCCAGGATGGTCTCGATCTCCTGACCTCGTGATCCGCCTGCCTCGGCCTCCCAAAGTGCTGGGATTACAGGCATAAGCCACCGCACCCGGCCTTAAAATGTTATTTTAACAAAGGGATTTTAGTGAATTTTGCAACATGAGTAAAAGAATAAGAATGAAAATGTTCTTTTAACAAAGGGATCTTAGTGAATTTTGCAACATGAGTAAAAGAATTAATGAGAATATCGTATTCACATTATAGCAGTCCCAAGCAAAAACAAAACAAACAACAACAACAAAAAAGAAAATACTTTCAGAAGGTGCCATGGAGTATAAAAGAATAAAAAGAAGACAATCTGTGGCCACTGCCCACAGGGGCAACAGGAAACTTGGTGCTGCCCCTTTAAGAAGCCGCCAGGTCAGTGGGAAGAAAAAGAGAAAATGAAAGTCAAAGGGCCGTAAAGAAACAGGTTTTCTTAAATAGGAAATACAAAGTAATTCTACCTAAATTATTCTCCAAGATAATGAAAAGCAACAATGTTTCAGTCTAGGCTCCCCTGCATGGAGGTGATTAGCTGGAAGCATCCAGTATGCTGAAGTCTGATAAGTGACAGCTTTTGCACACTGTCACCAAATTACGATGCAAATTCTATGGAAATCATTAGACCAGCACTCACTGTAAGAAGTGTGATCTGGGATTGAGTTTTGGAGCCTCTCAGAGGTTTACTCCGATCCTGTCAATTCGACTGCAGAGCTGCTTTCCCTGGGCATCTAAAAAGCTCTCCTGGGGATTAGAGACCACACCCTGGTGCAGTGAATGGGATTCCTCCAATTCAAAATGGCTCCAAAACCTCTGCTTTCTCCCTCAACGGCTTCCATTCTCACTGCTTATCTCCGACCCTTTGGCCCAAATGTTTCTCCATTCATTCAGTGCCTCATTACACAATTATTGGGTACTCATCAGGTGCTTAAGCACTGGTGAATGTAAACAATAGAAGCTTGGTCCTTGAGGCATACCGATTCTGTTAGGGAAGACAGGCAATTTAAGAATACTCACAGCGAAGGAGGAATACCGTAATCGAAGTAATTACCAGCCAATTAGGAACAAAAAATGGAAATGCTGTACTAAGAAATGCTATGCTGCTTGAGAAGGTCAGGGCAGGCTGAGAGTGGAGCACAGGATGAGTGGCAGGTTTCCAGGTGGTCAGTAGGCACCACAGTAGGTGTGGGGGAAATCTGGACAGATACAAAATGAGCAAAATTGTGTGCTAACTAGGATATGCCAACCAGACTTGGTCAAACACCTGCCTAGATGTTGCTCTGAAGGTTATGTTTTAGATGTGATTAACATTTAAATCAGCACACTGAGTAAAGCAGATTACTCCCTATAATGTGAGTGGGCTTCATCCACTCAAAGACATTACCCAGGAGGCACAACTAATTCTGCCTCCAAGCGGCCTAGATGTTGGACTGGAGCTGCAACATCAACTCTTTCCTGTGTCTCTAGCTTGCCAGCCAGCCGTGCAAATCTCAGACTTGCCAGCCCCCACAATCACATGAACCAATTCCTTCAAAATCAATCAATCAATAGCTCTCTCTCTCTCTCTCTCTCTATATATATATATATATATATATCTCCATATCCATCCATCCCACTGGTTCTGTTTCTCCAGAGAACCATGACTAATGTGGATATGGTGAATTCAAGAAACTATCAGTACAAAATGGCTGGATTACAAAACACATACACACAAGCTGGAGGGCATGTGGTGCAAAGGCAGGAAAGTGCTAGTCACAAAGGGACTGGGACACTGGAGAATTTACACTCCCCCCAGGGCAAGAGAGAGCCACCAATAGTTTAAGCTGAGGAGTGATCATCTGACATGATCAGATGGTCACTCCAGCTAAAACTCACTGGCAGCAAATGAATGGAAAAAAGAAAGACTGGAAGCAGAAGACTAGGTAGGAGGTTACTACAACAGCCCAGGCAGGACAAGATAACTGATGTGGGCAGGGAAAGGACCAGAGATGACACGGCTACCAAAGCTATGTTAGTGGGGTAAAATCAACAGGACCTGCTGGTGAAGACATGAGGAGTGAGGGGAAAGGAGGAAGATAGCATGACTCAAGATTTCTGACTTTGGCTCCCAAATGGATTGTGGTCCTGCTTTGAACTAGGATGGGGAAAAACACAGAGATGATAGAAGGGAGGGACATGTGGAGTAGGAGATGTCTATCAAATACCTATATGGAAATGTTGAAGCATTTGGAATTCAGAGTCTGGAACTCAGGAAACAAATCTGGACTGGAGACAAGGCTTTGGGATTCACAAGGGAAGAGTGACTGCAGCTGTAGACATAGAAAGTGAACAAAGTAGGAGAGAGCCAGGAATGGTATGTTAAGACACACTAACCTGCAAGGGTGGGCAGAACAAAGCGCTAACAAAGAGGTACAAGGAAAACCAGCAGAGGAGGGAAAATCAAGAGGAAAAGTGACAGTGATAACACATGCCAACAAAGCAAGTAAGACAAGGACTGAAGTTACAGGGTTTAGCCATGAAAGGTAATTTAGATGACCTTATATAATAACAGTTTAGGGTATGATAGGGAAAGCAACCAAACACAATGAGTTGAACAGTCCCTACAAGATAAGAAAATGGACATAGTGACTGAAGCCGCTGGGCTGTGAAACAAAGGCTGGGCGAATAATGAGAAGGATACTGACAGCCCGTTGTGGAACCCTAGAAATTATCCACCCTTATTGACACAGGTGTTGGGTTACCGTGCTTCATCTTTAATTCAGCTCTGTTGCAGGGATCCCTAATGCAGAACACTGATCACAAGGCCACAATGACTTCTGGACATTAGATTCAGACAACTTGGCATTTTCAGTTGGGTGATGATGTTGGAAACTGTTCAATTTGGAACCTAATTGCTTCTCAAATAAAGATCTCAATGATGCTTCTTATAGGAGAAATACATTTATTCCAAAGAGTGCACTGAGTAGTTTTTAACTATTTTACATATAATTTTATAGTTATAGGAGCAAAGATCAGTGATCAGAAATATTTTGTGCACAAGTTTGGTATTATGTCTCAGAGAAAAAAAAATCATAAGTATAGCATTCGTTAATGAACACCAAGTACCTTCATAAAAACATGTTTATTTGAACATGCAAATAAGAGTTGTTTACTCTTATCAAAATTATAGCATGTCTTCAGGAAAAGAATTCTAGGTCAAAGCAGACTAATGTTCAGGACAACCAAGAGTAAAACATTAATATTTATTAATATTATGTGCCAGACACTGTGTCCTTCAACCCTCACCTCTGGGTAGTACCATTATCCTCACTTTACAAAAGAGAAAACTGAGGCACAGAGAGGCTGAATAATTACTCGAAAGTCACAGAATTGAGAACTGGCAGAGAGGAGATGTGAATACATGTGCGTCCACACAATGTCAGACACTACCTGAGATGAACAGTAAGCCTTGGCCGGGCATGGTGGCTCAGGCCTGTAACCTCGGCACTTTGGGAAGCCAAGGTGGGTGGATCGCTTGGGCCCAGGAGTTCAAGACCAGCCTGGGCAACATGGTGAAACCTCGTTTCTACAAAAACTACAAAAAAAAATTAGCTGGGCATGGTAGTGCACAACTGTGGTCCCAGCTACTCGGGAGGCTGAGGCGGAAGGATTTTCTGAGCTGGGGAGGTCTAGGCTGCAGTAAGCCAAGACTGCACCACCGCACTCCATCCTGAGTAACCAAGCAAGATCTTGTCTCAATAAATAAACAAACAAATAAATAAGCCTTTATCCTATGATCTCATTAAAGACAGAGGTGCCCCCTAACTTGTCCTTTAACTTGCAGTCTTGATCCCTGCAACGAAGCTGAACTAAAGATGAAGTGCAATACCAAACTGCTCCCTAACTTGTACTTTCTCCTGCTTCTGTGCCACAGCTCTCTTCCACAGGTTCATTCTGAAGAGTCCTAGGCTGTTCTATGCAAATGATGAATCATTTGCCAACCCTTACATTTTCCGGCTTGCATCCGGATCAGTGTGTTTGCTGTAAACCAACCAACACAGATGATCAATATTACAGCACAAAGGAAGTAAAATGCACTTGTGATTATCCAGTAAGCTAGGGATCAGAAAAGAATGATTGCAAAATCCTAATGTACAGTAGAATAAGGAAATGTTTCAAGGGGTTTGTCAGAAAAGTGCCAGCTTCCATCTGGACCATGACCTACAAACACCATTAACGCTCTTAACAGAACTATTTAAATAAGATTCCACTGTTTGGTCTCTGAAATCTCCTGGGACACAATGACCACCTAGAAGGTAATCAGACCTCGACCACAGGAGAGCCAAGGACTGCCATTCTCACTTCCTGGCAGGTGAAATCTGCTCCCATTCCAGTCCCTGAAAGCCTAACCTAAGAAGAGAAAAAAAAAGAGGGGAATAGAAAAGAAAAAACTGTGAAAAGGAAGAAATGAAGGAGAGGGAGAAAACAAAGAGGAGGGAGAAAGGAAACAATTACACTAGAGGTAGTTTCTGCTAGACCAACACTGAGCCAGGTCATCCCAGTTTTCACTCTCTTCTGGACACTCACCAACAATATACTTTACTTTTGTCAAAACTGCCTTTGGGTGAGGCATCCTGATTCCCGGGTAGAAATAACACGAAACCCATGAAGTCAGAGACTCTTCTATTGTAGAGACCCAGAATGCAGTTCACTAGTTTTGAAAGAATTTCTCAGAGCTGTAGGAGACCTGTGAGATCATGATTGCCGCTTGCATCTAAGAGTTAGATTCTGCCTATGATAACTGTCCCTAAGGGCAACATTCCAACTAAATTTTCACATTACTGTGTGCTATAATTAATTTTTTTAATCCAGTTAATAAAGTGCTTTCACAGAGTATATCATTAACAAAAGTTAATCGATAAATATTCCAGAGTAATAGTCCCAACAAAGATATTATAACCCTCTTATCAGAATATGCAGAAATGGAATATGAGTATCTGGAAATGCAAACTTCAGCAAACATCACAGGAATTTTTTTAAGTGTTTGCATATAACATGTCAAAAACTAATGAACTCTGATTCTACTAGCATTTACTCTCCTAAATTATATCACTCAAAATAATATGAAACCATTAAAAACACCTAACATGTGAACTAAAATATACACACAAATGTCTATGACAATCATAATAGGAGGTGCTAAGCTGGTTAACTAACAAGATCTCTTGAGGCTGGGATTTTCCTCACCCTAGACCCCCAGATGCATTCATCCCTGTAGTCCCTTGTACTCAGTCAATACTTGATGACTCCTAAAGAATCATCCAGGAATGATTCCAGACGCAATTTAAATTCCATATCCAATTCTAGGCCAGTAACATTTGCTGAAAAGCAGTGAAGTCAATCAGTAACAAGTTAGTCAAAACAATGAAGAAAGATACTGCAGGCAGTAATTACTGAGTGGTGTGATTACGGGTCTTAGGTTTTTTTTCCCCTGAAACTTTATATCCTCCTATACTTCCAATTTTTCAATAGTGAACATTATTTTTACTATTCTGAATAAATGTTAAGGAAAAAAGTTTATGAAATATATATATTTCCATATATATGTCATATATATATATATATATAATGTTTCAAGTCACTACTACGGTCCCCATAAATGAGTGGTTCTCAACCCCAACCTCACTTTTCAAACACCTCAGAATGTTTTTAAAAACAGCCAGCTCCAAGTCCTACCCTAAGCCCACTGAACTGCATAGAAGAGCCAAGAGTTATTCAACCTACCCAAGTAATTCTATTACACCACCACCATCAGAACTATGCTTTATGGATGCTTCAACTACAAACAGCAACTTTCTTATCTTTGGAGAGGACTGAAATCAAAGGTCAGAACATCAACAAAAAAGCAAAGTATTCTTTTGGAACAAGCTCTAAATCTAGAGAAACAACTGATTCTAGTGAGAATTTCAGTAATTCCTAGAGAGTGACTGTGGAAGAGGCAAGCACAGCAGGAGACACCTGAGATTGCACTGGACGCAGGGAGTGAGATACCAGTTGTGGCTGGAACTATAGGACAGAGTGGACAGGCCAGAGCTTGTTTGCCTGGGATTCCAGAACAGAAGGCTGTGCCACACAGGGGTCCCCTGGGTCACAGTGGCAGCTGAATCTCAGTGGCCATGAGAGGAAGGCAACGACAGGGCCAGCTCCCCAAGGTCCAAGTAAGTGCAGCTGCCCAGCACTCCCCCTTGCTGTCCAGACACAGGCTCTCCTACCTGCTTCCATCTTCAGTTCTGTGGCATTTCCAGGAAACGTGGGTAGTTAACACACAACCATGCTCAATGACAGCCAACCTGTGGCTGTGCGGCCCTTTCTCGACACGTGGCCCAGGCCTATGCTGGGTCTACACAGTGAAGTACAAGGTAAAAAGAAGGCAAGCAGCTTCTTACACCTCCCTCCCAGTGCTGAACCTGGAAAAAAATGTGCCCCTCTTAGCACCTTTAGGAACTTTTCCTAGAGAAGCAAGAACGGCAGGCACCTGTCTGAGCGTGCTTGGTTCCTCTTGGATATAAAGTGCAAGCCTGTATCAACTTCTGTGTCACTCAGGATTAAATGTTTATGACATCCCACCACTGATCTAAAAGGATTCATTCACAGAGGAAAATGAGGACTGAAAAGCCAACACCAACACCACCCTTCTGTGCTTCTCCGCACTTCTGGGCCTTCACGTCCTCCTTTTCCTCCCCCACCTTTCTAAGCGCTCCCCTTTTCTTCAGTGTACACTCCAAACCCTCTCCGTCCCACCTTCAGTGATCTGCCTTGAGCTAAGCCCAGTTTTTAAACAGGTAAAACTGCTTTTAAGAGAACGAAACATTTCTCCCATGCAGAGTACAATTAAGAAAGCATCCCTTCCCCATCCCCAGGGCAGTCAAGCCTCCTTCCACCTAAGCTTGGTGAGCTTTGGAACTGGTGGTACGAACTGATCCAAAGGGTATGCTTTAACAAATCCTTCCAAAGAAAACTTGGAAATCAGCTATTTAAACTTGGAGTCCATTTCTCTGTAGGAAGGGCATTCACTTGAACACAAATTTAGTTCCTGAGCCATCATGTGCAGTGTTAAAGAGTAACCCTGAATAATGCATTTGCTGCATGGAATGGCTTTCCCAGTACAACTGTGTAGTGTTGTAGAGCTCCCTTTTTGCCCCTGGAATTAGCCCCAATACCCCCTGTTGACAGCTTCAGCAAGTGAGGTCCAGGTATGACATCTGAGAAGCGAGTAAAAGAAGGCTCCAGTCGACAATGGGGCAATGGAAGTGGCCAGGCAGCCAGGCTCTGGACAGCAACCACACCAGAGGCTGGCTCCTGGAGGCAAACTCTATGATTGATGTGATGAAGTGGGGAAAGGGAATGAGAAGAAGACAGGAAAAGCAAGAGTCCCTGAAGCAAACTTCTAGTGGTGGGGGTCTCCCGTGGCTCCACTTTTCCCCAGGGCTTCACTGCAGATGGGGTGAGAGAGGGCATCAGCCAATCACTGTCCAGAGGTAGGACACTGCCTGCATCCAGTCTGGTATACAAGAAAAACCAAAGTGATCCTCCAGGATAACAACGTTCCCATTTCCAGAACATCATTATGCAAGGCACTTTCTTTTGTCCTAGTACAGATAAGGGTGGTTGAAAAAGACTCAGGAGTTTGCCCACGGGCTGTGCATGGTGATTCATGCCTGTAATCCCAGCACTTTGGAAGGCCAAGACAGGAGAATCACTTGAGCCCAGGAGTTCAAAACCAGTCTGGACAACACAGACAGACCCTGTCTCTACAAAAAAAAAAAAAAATACAAAAATGAGTCAGGAATGGTGGTGCACACCTGTGATCCTAGCCACTCAGAAGGCTGGGGCGGGAGGATTAGTTGAGCCCAGCACATCCAGGCTATAGTAAGCAAAGATCATGCCACTGCACTCCAGCCTGGGCAAGAGCAACACAAAAAAAAAGTAAATTTGCCTGTGACACCCAGTGAGTATTGAGGTCAGGAATCAAACTCGTGTTCATCTTTCTCTCCTCTCCCTTTACAGATTCATCTTAATTCCAAGGCCAGAATTCAGGTACCAGAAATGGGTACTTTGCCCAGATCATCCCTGACAAAATTATTTGCCTATTAACACAATCTTACTACAACTAAATAGAAAACAAAAACTGTTGACCTATAAGATAAATGAATCTTTCAAAGCATTATTTGGTTGCTCTACCTGAAGAATACTAAGTTGTAACCCAGTCATCCAGCATGAGCCTCTACCTGTAAACCCCGAAGGCTTATTCCTGCCTAGAGCCCCAGGGAAGCAGCTTCCGCCTCCACATTCCGAGCTGCCAGGGAAACAACAACACGGCCTCTTCCCCTGCAGGCTTTGCAGGCTCCTCTGAAGACCCGTCTCCAGAGTCTACAGTTGACCTTCCTCCTCAGAATCCCACCACAGGATTAATTCCGGAAATCTTTCCCAGATCCAAACGTTAAGCATTATCTACATCAGTCAATGGCCTACTAAAAGTTTCCATTATACATGCTATAAATTTTGACTGAGGAAAACTAAAAATCTAGACGCTTTTATTAGCTACGTATATTTACATCTATTTTCTGAAATGTATATTTAAAGAGAAGAAAAACCACAGTCCCTAAAGTTTAAGTGAACTCCAAAGACCTAAGCAGAAATCTCAGGTTTCCTGAACCCATCCCTGAGCCCTCCACTAACAGCGATGTGCTATATAGAGAATCTTCTAAGATTTCTAGTTGGGCTCCCAATTATTTCCCTGGTCTAGATAAAATACTTCCTTGTTTTTAGCAACTAAGATCAAATTTTCCATAGTAACAATCTGGCAATAGTATAAACTTTTGGTAACGCTTAAATAGGTTACAAACTATATGTTCAAACGGTAAATATTAAAAGACAACTCAATGGAAAGAAAATGCTAGATAAATTTAAATAATTTGAACTTACTAGTCAAAATAGCAAAATTGATAAAGGATAAAATTAAAAACCACTGTTGTCCACAAAAAAGCTGAAAGGAAAAAAAGAGGGACTTCAATACTTGGTCAACTCTTCCTATTTCTCCTTTTCAAGGTTTATATTTAAATGTAGAAAAGCAAAACTTTACAAAAATCTACTATGTATTATTACTTCCCCTCAAAAACAACCCCCAAAACCTTCCCATCCACCTTGAGAAATGCACTTAATGCATTTAGCATTCTCTCCCCCACCCCGTTCCTTCCCCTAATACCCAGGGTTGACCAACTCACAAAGCCAGCAGAATGCCTAAGTCAACATGATAAGGACAGGAGGACAAGAAAGAATGCCTGGTCAAAACAACAAGATCTGTCAGCACTTAGAAGCTCCCCAAAACTTGATTTCAGTTTCAAGTTCCCAAGTTAAACCTGAAACAACACAATGATGATTTGAATATTCCTTCCAAGCACACTCAGAGACTAGGGAGGGCTGCAGAAATAGAGCTGTAAGGATTCCCTGGGGATCCTGACTCCCAAGTTCTGCTAGTATACTCTTTGTGAGGTATGAAAAGTGCCTAAGGGCCAGGAATAGTGGCTCACACCTGTTATCCCGGCAAGGGATATCCAGCAAGGAGGCCCGAGGTGGGCGGATGGCTTGAGCTCACAAGTTTGAGACCAGACTGGGCAACATGGCAAAACCCCATCTCTACAAAAAGAAAAATACAAAAAGTAGCCAGATATGGTAGAGCCCACCCAAAGTCCCGGGTACTCAGGGGGAGGTGGGAGGATGGCTTGAGCCCAGGAGGCAGAGGTTGCAGTGAGCTGAGATGGCTCCACTGCTTTTCAGCCTGGGCAATAGAGCCAGACCTTGTCTCCAAAAAAAAAAAAAAAAAAAAAAAGCCTAAGGAATTTGCCCAGCATGCCAAAGGAAGTGGTTAAAAATGAAATCTGAAACAACCAACAAACGAATGCTTACCAAGCACCTTTTATGGTGCTCAATATCAAATGGGTACCAGGAAGGATGAAGTATTATAAAGTATAGTAACTCCAAATTCTTCCAGACAGCCCTGGTTTCCAACATCCAGTTCCACTCTAGATCATTTATATATGAAATAATGAGGATTCGACCTTGGAGTCCAGAAAAAAATAGTCACCACAGGTTTAAGACATGATCCCTATCCCCAAGAAGTTCATATTTCAGTTCTGAGCAAATGAAATCAGATAAATGAAATTGTTTTTCATTTCAGAATCTGAACAAATGAAATTGGACAAATGAAGTTTTTTAATAGTATTCAATAGGTGGTTCCCAAATGTACTGTATGGACTAATGCCAATCCATGACACATTTTTAACCCATTCTTTAGCAAAATGAAAACAAAATGGAAATGAGAAAAAGTAGTTCACATAGCCAAAAGTATATAATTTGGTGAGTGTTCTTTATTCTGGGAGCATGTTCTTCCTACATTTTGGTGTGTAAAATGGGTTTTTTTTTTAATTATTGTGATATCAGATAGCAATTTGTTATTCCTAAGATTCTTACTTTCGAAATAACCTAGCCACCATATATCAATCTCAGGTTTTTACCAGTCTATGTAAAATCTAAAACTCCATGAGCTACTGACATTCAGGATTTTTACTCATTCATTCTCCTAGTCCCCAAAACGGGGTACAACAAACACCTTATCCTCAATTCCTGATGCCACTTTTGAAACATCAAACCATAACAATCTTTGTTTATCAGCGCTTATAGCCCATGAAATTTACTCACAGCACTCTAATCAAAGTCACAACCTCACTGGTGTGATCTACCACTCACATCCACTTTCATGTTTCTTAGAGGACTTCAAAACTCGTTTGTCATCTCTCTGTCCACCATCACATATATCATCATTTTCTATCGTTGTTCAAGTAGGAAGCCACAAAAACCAATCTGCAGCTAATTGAATCGGAAATCTATGAAAGCTACAGTGCAGCCTGAAGAAGATGACTGAGAGCCTTCATAACGAGGAGCAGCACCCAGAATCACACTGCGGAAAAGCCCCCGGAGAACAGCACTGCAATGACAGAGATGGCAGCACTGCAGTGACAGAGATGGCACCACTGCAGCACCAGCGCCGGTGCAGGACTGGATGCTCGTGCCCATCTCAGGCCTCCAGATGCCCGTGACCTTCTCCCCTTCAGCCTCTTCCACAACCACACTACTCCTTTCCTCCGTCGGCTTCTCCGCTGACTGCATAGAAGCCCATTCCCCCTCCAACACGAAAAAAAACCTTTCCCACATCTAAGGCAAAGGGAAAAACATACAAGACAGAATGTAAATTTGTGCTGCCAGGGGCTGGGAAAGGAAGGGATGGGGAGTGACTGATGAATGGGTATGGGCTCTCCTTCTGGAGTGATGAAAAAGTGTTCTGGAACTATAGTGGCAAAGATGGCACAACCTCGTAAATGTACTAAATGTCAGTAATGATAAATTGTATGTTACGTGTTACCACCAAAACAACATCATCATCTCTGGCCTCCCTCAGATTCCACGATATTACTCAGTACTTTTGTTCTCTCTCCTCTCGCCTCCCTCCCTAGCTTCCTTCTCTTCCAAGCCTGAAATGCAAATATTTTCCTCCTTCTCACTCTCATCCTTCTGTCTCCACATTCTCTCATTTGGAGACATCATCTATGATCAGTAGCAATTCCACTATCCACCCTAAGGAAGAGAGCTCTACAGCAAATCTTAGAAAACTTTTTCAGTGAAGAGCCAGATAGTAAACATTTCAGGCTTTCAAAGCCACACAGTCTCTGTTGCAGCTATTTAACTCTATGTGGAAGCAGCCAGAAACAATAAGTAAACAGGTGTTCTATGCTCTAACAAACCTTTATTTACAAAAACAGGGCCCGCCGTGGTGGCTCACACCTGTAATCCCAGCACTTTGAGAGGGCGAGGTGGGCAGATCACTTGAGGTCAGGAGTTCTAGACCAGCCTGGCCAACATGGAGAAACCCCAATTCTACTAAAAATACAAAAATTAGCCAGACATCGTGGTGGGCACCTGCAGTCCCAGCTACTCAGGAGGCTGAGGGATGAGAATCTCTTGAACCTGGGGCGGGGGCCGGGGCGGGGGTGGGGGCAGAAGTTGCAGTGGGCAGAGATCGCGCCACTGCACTCCAGCCTGGGCAACAGAAGGAGAATCCATCTCAAAAAACAAAAACAGGAAGCAGCTGGACTTGGTCCAGGGTATACAGTTTGTCGATCCTGCTCTAAAGTATGATACACTGCACATCTACATTCCCATTCCTTCTTATATGCAGTATATTTCCTCCAGGATTTCTGAGGAGGTATGAACTCCAGATGTCATTCAACAAATATCTATTGAGAGCCCACCATATTCCAGACACTGCACTAGGGATACAGCAGTAAAATACAGTCTTGTCCTCATGGATTTACACAAACTGAATGTCATTGGTATCAACCATAAAAATAAACACAACAAACAAAACAAAAACCCTTACTTCTCCTGACTTCCCCAATCCAACAATCGAATCAGTAGCTAAGTCCTTTTATTCTCCTCTCACGGCTTTCTTATTCCTTCCTATCCATCATACATGAGGCTTCACCAAGAACAAGCATTCCTTGTGTACAAAAAGCAGACTCTCTTAAATAAAATATGCAGATTTCTAGATATTTCAATGATAACATCAAAATTCATGAAAATCAAAACAAGATCTTACTGGGAGGCCAAGGCAGGCAGATCACCTGAGGCCGGGAGGTCAACATGGTGAAACCCCATCTCTACTAAAAATACAAAAAATTAGCTGGGCATGGTAGCGGGTGCCTGTAATCCCAGCTACTCAGGAGGCTGAAGCAGGAGAATCACTTGAACCCGGGAGGCGGAGGTTGCAGTGAGCCAAAATCACACTACTGCACTCCAGCCTGGGCAACAGGAGCGAAACTCCATATCAAAAAAAATAAAATCCTAGCAAACTTACAAGATTTGAAAAGACATAAATTTTCTGACCTCGAGGGCAGCCCTATTAGCATATGGTAGACACTAGAGAAACATTCTCAAAAATGATAGCAGTAATCTCTAAATGAAGGTATGAGAGTTTACATCAGGTACAATTTTAAAGCAAAAAAAAAGAGAAAGCACTGAAATTAATGTAAGAGGTTTACGGTCACTCGGTGAGTAAATTAAAAACAAGTGATGACCTATAATCCCAGTACTCTGGGAGGCCAAGGTGGGCGGATCACCTGAGGTCCGGAGTTCGAGACTAGCCTGACCAACATGGAGAAACCCCGTCTCTACTAAAAATACAAAATTAGCCGGGGGTGGTGGCACATGCCTGTAATCCCAGGTACTCTGGAGGCTGAGGCAGGAGAATCACTTGAACCTGGGAGGTGGAGGTTGCTGTGAGCCGAGATTGTGCCATTGCACTCCAGCCTGGGCAACAAGAGCAAAACTTCATCTCAAAAAAAACAAAAACAAACAAAACAAGGGATGATACGTGTACACAAAGAGGCCACATAAGGAAGGGAAGGTTTTAGCAAACAGAGTTAGAATCACCCCCTTAGGGGTGATGGGGAAGCAGGCATATTCTTCTTCAGGACTGGAAAAATGTCCTTCTGAGCTAGACTTCTTCAGGCCAACTGAGACTAATTTATCAGATTAAACTTACCAAACGTTTCAACAAAACCAAACCTACATACTTCCCATGCCTATACATACAGGGAAATATAAAATGCCTCCCCCAGGGACAATGCCTAATTCATTCCATACTAAGCACCCAAATCCAGGTCTTATCATTTTGTTCTTCAAGCAAAAAGAAAACAAATGCAAAGCTGGAGCTTCCCATAGTCTGCAGGGAGAAATCAGAGGAAAACTGGGGCCAGGCACAGTGGCTCACACCTATAATACCAGCACTTGGAGAGGCTGAGATGGTAGAATTGCTTGAGCCTAGGAGTTTGAAACCAGCCTGAGCAGCGCGGCCAGACCCCATCTTAACAAAAATAAAAAATAAAAAAAATACAAAAATTAGCCAGGCATAGTGGTGCACATCTGTGATCCCAGCTTCTCGGGAGGCTGAGGCCAAAGGATTGCTTGAGCCCAGGAGGTTGAGGCTCCAGTGATCTGTGTTTGCACCGCTGCACTCCAGCCTGAGCAAGACCCTGTCTGGAAAAAAAAAAAAAAAAGAGGAAAACTGCTCTGTGTTGCCAATCTGGTAAGTTTCAGGAACAAGGCAAACAAATGGTGTTGGGAGCCAGTTCTCTATGGGTCTCTCCAGTTTCCGCATGTCTTATGAGCAGATTGCACTGACAGCTTTTATTGGCTACTATCTTTCCTGTACAGGACATCTGTAGATAGCATTTTAAGATAGCAATAGGGTTTCTCTCTGGAGCAGATGGAAGATTTGTTTGCTATGCAGAATAATAAAAATAATGTCTCCCTTATAAAAAGTTGGGGTTTCCCAATCTCAGATTTTCTCAACTGTGGTGCATACCCACTGCATGGGCAACATCCACCTAGACCCACCCAGCCACCATGTTGCCCACATGGTCTTTGAGGGGCAAGAAAACACTATACAAACAGAGCTGTCACAAACATGAAGTTCATACTGCCTGCTAACCCAGGAGTGCTGTGTCTTCTGCCATCATCCGTGGAATTTTAGGAAGCTAACTTGTTAGCCTGCAAGTAAGGTAAAATCTCAGGCCTCCCACAATTCTTGACAAACAGGGTTTCTGCTGTCTTTCTCCTTGACTGGGTTTACTCCAACCGGCATATATGCCACACTTGCATTTTCTCCTGCAGGTCTCTTGCAACAAAGCTTCCATTTTGAAGGATTCCACTGTAAACTACAATAAATATGTTTATCAATATTGATCGCCAAAAAATACTACTGGTGTCTGCATATACTTGCAAAATTCCAATTCATCATTTTTAAAGAACAGATATAAAAATATAGTTCGAATAAAGCAATACTAAAAATCTAACTTCTTTTGTGAAAAGTTATAGAAATACAGTACCCTTCTAAGAAACATAGAAAAATCATGTTTTGATTTTAAAAGATTTCTAAAAGTGCCAATTAGAGGCTTTTTCACTCACCATTAAGGAACGTATTTTTGTTAAACATGATCAAGCAATTCATTTCACATTACAATCAAACCCAATGCTCAAGCATAATATATATATAATACAACCAAGCTTTGGTGGTTCATTTTCCCAAGTGTAATTAGTCGGTATAAAGAAATATTTTCTATAAATCCCTAGTAAATACCTTTATTTTTTCACTCTTAAGTTTAAAAGAACTTAGTATGAAGATCTGAGAAAGGATTCCCCGAAAATCACATGTGGCAAATTGTTTAAAAGGCACAGTATGAACAGTCTGAAACAAATGAGGTAAATACCCTTCAGCCAAGAATGTCACTGCATATAAAATCATCTAACCTCAAGTCTATGTAACTCAATTCTACATAAGCAATTGCCAAAATAATATCCTGGAAAGCTGAGTCATTTCAATGAGTAAATTTATATAAACAATTGGGTTACTACTTATGGTAAGTCACAAGAGTTTGGCAGGAAAATTGCTTACTGGCTTGCCAAAGACTAGGTTTGGCACATTGGTGCCCCACTGCCAAGAACATTACTGAAAATCAGCTTTCTGTCCTATAGGATTACCTTTCAGACATGTTTTACTCACTCATTTCCTATGTGTTAAGCTTATATAGGAATGGTTAAGGCAACTGAGCACCTTACTTCCGGAAATGTGGGATTCCCAAAATTCCTCAAGAAAGGAAGAAAAGCACGAGAAATTGTAAATTGGAAGTATCTTTTCTTTTTTTTTTTTTTTTTTTTGTGACAAAGTCTCACTCTGTCACCCAGGCTGGAGTACAGTGGTATGATCTCGGCTCACTGCAAGCTCTGCCTCCCAGGTTCAAGCGATTCTCCTGCCTCAGCCTCCCGAGTACCTGAGATTCCAGGCTCCCACCACCATGCCTGGCTAATTTTTGTATTTTTAGTAGAGATGGGGTTTCTCCAGGTTGGCCAGGGTAGTCTTGAACTCCTGGCCTCAGGTGATCCACCCACCTCGGCCTCCCAAAGTGTTGGGATTACAGGCATGAGCCACCACGCCCCGCCTGGAAGTATCTTTAACAAGGTTTTGGCATTAGGAAATGCAAATAATCAACAAATAAATAAAGGAGAAAGAAAGGAGAAAACTGAAATATACTAAGAATAGCCTGGTTAACATCAATCATGAAACTAAAGGGAAAGTGTTAGTTTTCATGCCTTCTACGTAAGAGTTACAGAAAGTTCTGGGAGACAGGGAAGAAGACCGGCTAAAGGTACAGCACAGCAGTATGGCCACCTTTAGGACTTGCCCACTCTACAGCAGCCACCTCTGACCGCCTTTAAGTCATTTTTAAGACAAAGAGGCCAGGTGCAGTGGCTCACACCTGTATTATCAGCACTTGGGAGGCCAAGACCAGAGGATCACTTGAGGCCAGGAGTTCACGACTAGCCTGGTCAGCTGGTGAGATACTGTCTCTACAAAAAAAAAAAAAAAAAATAGTAAAAAATCAGTCAGGCTTGGTGGCAGCTACCAGGGAGGCTGAGGCAGGAGGATCACCTGAGCCCAGGAGTTCAAGGCTGCAGTGAGCTATGATTGCACCACTGCAATTCAAACTCCAGAGGAACAAAATAATTCACTGTCTTCCCCCAGAAAACTGATTTTCCTTCCCAGTGATTGCATTTCTGGCCATACTATTACCATCCAATCTGTCGCCAAAATGCATTTGCATCCTTGATCTTATTATCCTCATCCTTTTACTATTCTCATTCATCCTACATACCCCTAACTGCATTCCCAAGCACTTCTCCATCCTTCTCTCATTCCTTCCCATTGTGAGAACTTATACATAATAAATAAGAACTATCACTTCATAAACAATACATGCCAGCAACAGTGGTAGGCCTTATTATAATATAATCATCATTTGTAATCCACACATCAATTTGTGATGTGGGCATAATTAACTCCATTTTTCTACCCAAGAAAAACCCAAGAATTTAAAACTCCTTCCTCTATCCTAATTTCCCTGCTTTGATCATTACACATTACATGCATGTACCAAAATATCACACATACCCCATAAATACGTACAATTATTACGTACCAGTTAAAAAAAAACCGTTCCTCATCAAAAAGTCAATTCATTCATTTGATATGTCCTACAAAGATGGACAGCTCCAAGTTTTCACTCTATCCTTACAAATTCTGACAACATACAACTCATATGAATTTCTTCTTAGTTTACAAACTTAATTTCAAATTCAGTAAAATTAATAGTTCATTGGTTTCATTTAAAAAATATTATCCTGGCCGGGCACGGTGGCTCACGCCTATAATCCCAGCACTTTGGGAGGCCGAGGTGGGCGGATGATTTGAGGCCAAGAGTTCAAGACCAGCCTGGCCAACATGGCAAAACCCCAACTCTACTAAAAATACAAAAATTAGCTGGGCGTGGTAGCGCACACCTGTAATCCCAGCTACTCAGGAGGCTGAGGCACAAGAATCACTTGAACCGGGGACACGGAGGTTGCAGTGAGTGACATCATACCACCACTGCACTCCAGCCTAGGCAACAGAGTAAGACTCTGTCTCAAAAAAAAAAAAAAAAATTCCAATTGGCTTTATGTCTAAAACTGAAATTACTGCACTGCTTAAATATAAAGATAGTTGTATAATTTCTCTATTGTACACATAATCATAAGTCAGCATGTAAACCAAGCATCACACTACTGTAGACTAGGAGCAGACCTTAGATCCCTAAGAATAACCAGGTAACCCTTTCACTTGACAAGTTAAGAAAAACACTCAAAAACTGTAAGGCTATACAATTAATTGGTATCAAAACCCAACCTCTGATTCCCAGTCCAGAGCTCTTTCAATTAATCACATGTAACAGTCTTTGATTAAGCAGGACAGTACTCAAGACATCTCTCTCACCTCCAATAATGCCAGACCTTTTTTTTTTTTTTTTTTTTTTTGAGATGGAGTCTTGCTCTGTCACCCAGGCTGGAGTGCAGTGGCACGATCTCAGCTCACTGCAAGCTCTGCCTCCTGGGTTCACCCCATTCTCCTGCCTCAGCCTCCCGAGCAGCTGGGACTATAGGCAACCGCCCCCATGCCCAGCTAATTTTTTGTATTTTTAGTAGAGACGGGGTTTCACTATGTTAGCCAGGATGGTATCGATCTCCTGACCTCGTGATCCGGAGATTTAGGAGGCCCGCCTCAGCCTCCCAAACTGCTAGGACCACAGGTGTGAGCCACCACGCCCAGCCCAACAATGCCAAACCTTTTATCCCAGGACTGCAAATCCCAGCAAGGAAGATTTAGAATGGAAGTCACTGCCTACAATCCTCTTATATGAGAAGATAAGACCAGCTCCCAGATCTGCTTTGCACAGTCTTGAAAGACTCACTGGACATTAAATCTGTTGGCCTCCCAGCACTTCATAGCCTCATGGTTGATTCCAAATACTACATAACTTTCTGCTTCTAGATAATAGATTCCCCATGCAAAGCAAGGCTAAATAGTAATACCTCCCACATTCAACTTCCTTTCCTAAAAGTCAAGAAATCTTTTATTATCCTGTTAACACTGTGGAGGGAAGGTCCATTCCAGTAATGAGGCAAAGGCCACTACTATGTGCAGACTTATTTCCTATTTGATAAGAATTACTCTTCCAACCTAGCAGAAAAGTGACTTACCCAAAGCCAGTGCAGTTCAGAAAGAGCTAAGCAGTAATTCAAACACCTGTGATCCCAGCTACTCAGGAGGCTAAGGCACGAGAATCACTTGAACCTGGAAGGTAGAGGTTGCAGTAAACCGAGATCACACCACTGCACTCCAGCCTGGACAACAGAGTAAGACTCTGTCTCAAAAAAAAAAAAAGAAAAAGAAAACCACCTCATAGAAGCTCTCTGTTGCTTCAACAAATATACTTTGAACAAAATGCAATGCACTTTGAACAGTACCTGGCACAAACTAAATGCTCAATACTTAATTATTTTAATCTACCATAATTATAACTATCACCAACATCATACCACTAGACTATTAATGTCATAAGGAAGATGGTAATTCAGTCTGTTGCATTTGCTGTTCAAAGTGCATTACTGTAGAACTGGTAGAGAAAAGGGAAACAGATCAGAAAAATTTTTCAAATCTACAACCTGGCCATGTGATAGTGAAAGAAACAGCGTTTTTCAGTAAAGAAAACCAATGGTGCTGGGGAGCAATCACTTGCTAAAGAGGTTGGCATGGATAAAAGGGAGCCAGGTGCTAATAGTCAGAACAATGGGAAAAGACCCTGAAGGCATCTCAGACATCTCTGAGGCTGCCTCTCCCATCGGAGGCCCAGAGACCTAGGAGGACAGCATGGTTTGGGGAGACAGGCCCAGGGCACAGCTGGCCTGGAACACCTCAAGGAGTCCTGGAACGTCCTACATGCTGCTCCAACATCCTGGCTAATGCAGTCACAGAATGTCTACCCAATGACTGTACAACCATTGTATCTTGGAAAAAAATAATTTGTTTTTGGTTTTACAGGCTCATAGCTAGAAGGAACTTGCTTTGAGTCTCAGACTTTGAACCTTTAAGTTGGTGCTGGAACAAGTTAAGAATTTTAGGGACTATTGGAATTGTATTTTGCATGAGAAGGATGAGATCTGGGGGGTCAGGGGTGGAATGCCATGGTTTGGATGTGTGACCCCTCCAAATCTCACACTGAAATTTAATCCCCAATGTTGGAGGTGGGAACTAATTGGAGGTGTTTTGGTCATGGAAGCAGATCCCTCATGAAGGCTTGGTGCCATCCTCACAGTAATGAGTGACTCCTCACTCTATTAGCTCCCGCTAGAGCTGGTTGTTAAAAAGAGCCTGGCACTCCACACCCCACCCCACCCCTTGCTTCCTCTCTCACCATGTAATCTCTGCATACACCAGCTCCATGAGTGGAAGCCTAAAGCTTTCAGCAGAAGCAGATGCTGGTGCCATGCTTCTTGTACAGCCTTCAGAACCATGAGCCAAATAAACCTCTTTTCTTTATAAATTACCCAGTCTCAGGTATTCCTTTATAGCAACACAAACGGATGAAGACAACTTTCATATCTCTGTATCTGCAGCAGCATCAAAACAAGCCTTGGACACTGCAGACATGCAGTGAAGATGTGTTCTGCTAATGGAAAAAGTAAGTCAACAGTTTTGAAACCCCACTAGATGAAGCCATGTGGGAGGTAATAGGCTGAAAATGAGATTTCTATCTTAAAGTAGTTTATAATCTCAAGACCAAAGATATGTAAATTACTTATACAATCAACAGGGACTGCATGCACGTAAATACAGAGGAAGTTCCTGGAATGGCTGCATTTGTCAGGATTAGGCTGAGAACACTGAGGCTCAAGGTAAAAGGAATAAGAATTGTGAGGCCATTCAGCCACAAATAATTACTCCAAAGAGGTACAAGGCAACAGTATTCAAAAAACAGCAAGAACATCTCCAAGAGTGCAGTAAAGAACAGCATCATTAGCCAATGGGGGTGAGCTTTCAAGAGTGGCTGGCAGAGGGCCTGGAGACAGCAATGCAAAGCCAGAGCCTGAGCTTCTTTAAAGCCTATTTAATAAGGTTCCCACTTTGGAAAAGGAGTGTGTCAAGAATCGATGGGGGGGGAAGGCTAGAATAAGAAGCCTGACAATACATACTAGAGATACACAGCAGCCAGGACACCCTGGCTGTCCACACTATTCTCAAGAGGGAATTTGGGACAACCCATTTAAGAGCCCATCTTGGCACAAATGCCATGATAGCCCTAAGTGCCAGAGCAGTGGCATTTGAATCTGAAATCTCTTCTTAGAGATTTCAGATTCTCTCTGTCTCATAAGGCTTACCACAGTCTGTATAACAAAATGACTTAGAGCAACTGCTGAGATCTGGGTTCAGATCTCAGTTCTGACACTCATCAGATGTACAGCCTCAGGGAACATACTTAATCTTACTTAGCCAGGGATAAATGGGGATAATTATTATACCTGTCTCTTAGGTAGGGATATACAAAATGCTGAGCAGAGTGAATAGCTCAGTAAGTTCTCAGCCAGTATTATTAAGAAAACGTAGAATAAGGTATGGATTTTCAGACCCCTTGCATTAATACCACAGTGCTCCAGAGATCCTTGATACTCAAGTTGGGAGTCACTGTCCTGGAATACAAATAAAAACCATAGAAGAGCAGTAAATTCCATCTGCAAATGTTTATGTGGTAGCTACAGAACTTAGCACTACGCTAGGTGGTACAGAAGCCAATGCAACACCAAATGAGGAGACAATGCACAGAGCAGATGCTGGAGGGAGAAAGAAACACGGGCAGAGATTCAAACCAGCCTGAAAGCCGTGAAATGAGGAACCAACAAATTCTGGTCAGGGAGTGGTCTGCTGAGTGTGGTGCTACAGGTAGACTCCCACAACTGGCTGCAGGACAAACTAGAGTGGGCGCCCACTTCCATACCTTCCTGGCCACTCAGTTCCAGCCAAATGACTGCTCCTAAAAGTAAAAATTAGGTTCCATTTCTAATCTGCACTGATTCATACTGCTGGTCATGTAAATTGGTATAGGCCACACCAACACAGCACATTAACATCTTAACTAATTTCCTGACAATACTAAAATAAAATCTCTACTTTCCAGAGATTAGGTAAACTTGGTAAACATTTGAGCTTCAGGTCCAGTCTGACAAAATGGAAAAAAGGGAATCATCTGCAGAAAGGTCCCAGCATTAGAAAACAAAGAGAAGGGGGAGGACAGTATGTAGGCCTGTCTTGCTGCCTCAATTCAAGGATTCAATTTCTCAACCTCAGATCCTTGCCCTCTTACTAGTTTTCAAACTCAGATCCACCTCTTACTAGTTTTCAAACTCTTGTCTATTATGATTACCTTAAGCAAAGCAAGATGCATGAATAACCAGCAGTAAATCAGGTATTCAATACTTGAAATTGTGTAATATTCTGTGACTGTGCATCTGGCCAATTTCAACTTCTCCTTCTACTTTTTTTTTTTTTTTGAGGCAGGATCTCACTCTCTTGCCCCAGGCTGGAGTACAGTGGTGCCATCACTGCTCACTGCAGCAGCCTCAAACTCCTGGACTCAAGTGATCCCCCTGCCTCAGCCTCCTGAGTAGCTAGCTAGCACTACAGGTGAGCACCAACATGCCTGCCTCATTTTTTTTTTATTTTTTTGTAGAGACAACGTCTCAATATGTTGCCCAGGGTGGTCTCAAACTCCTGGCCTCACCTCAAGCAATCCTCCCTCCTCTGCACACCGAAGTGCTGAGATTTCAGGTATGAGCCTTTGCCTCCTGCCCACTTAGCCTTTTCTAACACTAGAGAACTTTGAGAGTGGTTTCAATACCAACTGGACACTTTCCAGCGGTTTAACCTCAGGCAAATCAAACTCCCATGCCTCAGTTTCCACATCTATAGAGATAATAAAAGTACCTCCTCAAAGCGTTTGTTATGAGAACTAAATGAGTTAATATTAGTCAAGCGACTGGAACATATTAGACACAATATGTATTAGCCATTATCATCTTCATTTCAGTGCTATATTGGCCACCACCCAGAGGTACCCAGGGGTACACACATCACATTCTTTCTCCGGCAATATGTGGGCATGATTACTTCATGACCACTGAATCTAAAACAGCACAGCTTGATAAGGCACAGCGGTCGGATCCCACCTATTGCAACACCTCTAAGAGACGATTCTCACAAACCAGCCATGCTTAGCCTGAGACATTCCGAAGACCTCCTCTTGATTACCTTACTCGAGGAACTTTTTCCTTTGGAAATGGAACTAGCCTCACTTTTGGACCAGTGTGTCTCGGATACACTTCCAAATGTGTGAACCTGAATCTCAGAAGTTGGTGTGATTTTAAAAAGTTTTTTAAGTTCTTTTTCCTAAACATGTCCTAGTGGGTGACTCCACAGCGTTACTTTCTTACATGTTCTCTGTTCTATCTGGAAATCCGGTGACAGGGGAGGAAACCAGCAAAGCACCCTTTCTCCTGCTTCCCAAACATTAGCAGGTAAGCGCCCCTTGAGCTGAGACACATCAAGAAGACCTCACCCGCAAGTTCATTGATCACCCGTTCTTTTCCCTTTCCGGCACTAGCAGCTGCGAAGCATGAAATGGGCTTGGAGGAAGAGACACTGCGGTCACCTGAGGGGCAGGTGAGAGCGGGCGGTCCTGCCCGGGTGTGAGGGCGACATCCCGCGCGGCACACACGCTCACAGCCCCCAGAGGAAGACCAGGGGCAGTCGATGCATCCAGCACGCCCCACACGCAACACACGAACTGCACAGTACCTTCCGTCCACCTCCCGGCAGCAGACCCCTTCCGGGACGCCGAGAGGGCTGTTCCTGGAGACACCGCAGCCCGCGAGTAGCGGCGCGTAGGGAGAGCACGCGTGCCCAGGCTGCCTCGGCCGGCGCGCCCCCGCCCCCGCACTCACCTGGCCTGTGATACCGGTGATGAGCGCCACGTTCCTGGGCTTGCCCATCTCGCCGTCCCCGGAGCCCCGGGCGCTGGGGCAGCTTGCCGGTGCGTGTGCCATGTCCCGCGGCGGGCGTGCGGTCGGCGGCAGGGCGGAGCGCGGCAGAGGGCAGGCGCGGTGCCGGCAGGAACGCGGGGGTGTGCAGCACGAAGCGCCTCTCCAGGCTGCGGGCGGGGAGGGAGAGCGCACCGCGCGACAGGCCGCCACGGTCTGACAGGGGCGCACGGGAGGGCGCGCGGGGAGGGCCGGGGGCGGGCCGAGCCGGCCGAGGCGGGACCGACGGGCCAAGCAGCGGGGCTGCGGCCTGACTGGCGCCGCGTCATCCGCGTCAGCCGGCGACGCTGTGGCAGGCCCCGCCCCTCCGCCGACGGCCACCGCGCGAGAGGGGCGGGGCCTGCCGCCGCCGCCGCCTCAGGGAAGAGGAAGGAGGCGGCGGCTTCGCGTCCCGCCTCTCGCCTGGCTGGCTATGGGGGGCCTGGACGCAGTGGCCTCCCGAATCTCCCAGGAATCCTAATGTCGCCCGAGGATGCTGGGAGGAACACTGAGCCGACCTCTCCGTTAGGCTGAAGGTCTGAATTTTCAAACCCAGGGGTCACAGGGCCGGGGTCATCGACTTTGATAAATAATTCCTGGAAACCTGTTGCAGTGCCCTTTGAGAAGCCTGGTTTATGGTACCTGAAGGGCACTAGCGTTACGAGACCCCTAAACGGGGGTCACAGATGTGGGAGTGACTAACTAGGCTGGCTCTCGCTCTTCTGGCCTTTCCTGGGGCTCGGAACCAGTAACGAGGTTCCAAATAGCTGAATTCAATGTTTTCTGTTCTGAGGACTGGCAGTGCACAAGAAAGTCCCTAGCCCCCACCCGTATGCGCATAAGGAAATGTTGAAAAGACTGCCCGGGTCAATAAACCTGGACGTAGCAAATTTCAAAGAAAGTAATTCAAACGCAGGTGGGGTCCTGGCTTATATCTGTTGGATTTGGCTGCCATTTGGCAGCTGCTCGTTGGACAGGGAGAGGAGAGGAGGTGACGCAGAGCCGGGAGTTCAGCAGGTGTGTGTGCCTAAGCAGCTGGCTGCAATCCAGGGCCCAGACGGAAACTTTCCGGTCTCCGTTGCTCTGCTTCTCTGTCCATATTCCTCTCCCTAATCGATAACCTCAGATTATCATTTCAAATCACAGAGTTACTACGGCTGTGCCCAATAGAACATGCAAGAGTATGTATAGCAATAGTATATATAGACCTGGAACCCCCAAATCAGAAAAGCTCAGGATTACATTTAAAACCTCCCTCTCCCGCTCCGCGAAGTTTGTTAGGAATATTTCTTAGCTTTATATAGACTGGTCTGGTTTCACACCTGGCCTCTCCTCTGCATTCTGTGAGGAGAATGGCTCAACAAACATCTGCTGCACCAGGAGGATGCTGCCTCTGAGCGATGAAGAGACCCTGAAGCTGAGGAGAGGGAACACTTCCATTGAGAGGAACATGCTATAAGCTAGAAATGTCTGTGAAATATACGGGAATATGCTAAAACTATATTCATTTTCATGTAAATACGCTTTAAATTAATGCATGAACCAATTATTTAACATTTTCCTTAAAAAATCACTGAGCAAGCCGGGCGCGGTGGCTCACACCTGTAATCCCAGCACTTTGGGAAGTTGCGGCAGGTGGATCACCTGAGGTCAGGGGTTCGAGACCAGCCTGGCCAACATGGTGAAAACCCGTCTCTACTAAAAATACAAAAAATTAGCCAGGCGTGGTGGTGGGCGCCTGTAATCCCAGCTACTCTGGAGGCTGAGGCAGGAGAATGGCTTGAACCCGGGAGGCAGAGGTTGCAGTGAGCTGAGATCTTGCCATTGCACTCCAGCCTGGGCAAGAAGAGCAAAACTCCGTCTCAAAAAGAAAAAAAATCACTGAGCAAAACTGGTACTTACGGGAGATATGACACATTTATCCTGTAGTTTTGAGACCTCCTATCACACAAACACTGGAAGTTGACACCGGTCAATTTCCTGTCACACCACCAAACACCTGCCCTAGAAGTGTGTGACAGTAGAAGAAATAATGGAAGTAAAATCAACATTATTAGGGCCTGAAAATATTTACAAAATGATGAGAAATGGTAGGTCAGAGGAAGCTTGAAGGATAAAGGCTATTTCTCTAGAAAACTTTCCTGAAGACAGGTGGTAGGTCTGCTACGGCAGCATACCATCCATAGGGTGACAAACGATAGAAATGTATTTCCTCGCAGTTCTGGAGACTGGAAGTTTAGGATCAAGGGCTGATTTCTTCTGAGGCCTCTCTCCTTTTCTTGTAGCCAGCTGTCTTCATGTTCACATGGCGTTCTCTCTATATGTGTGTCTGTGTCCAAACTTCCTATTCTTATAAGAACACCAGTTACATTTGATTAGGGCCCACCTTAATGACCTTATTTCCAAATACGGTCACATTTTGAGCTACTAAGGGTTAAGACATCAATATACTAATTGGGGGAGGGACAAAAATTCAACCCATAATTGACAGCTAGCGGGAAAAAGAGATCTTTTTTTAACTGTTTTTGGGCTCGGGGGGAGGAGGTTGGTAGTGGAGGTTGTTGTCATTTTCCCAGTAGCATTAGGGCAACTTGAACAAAGTCAGCACAGGGTCTGGGGCAGCATAAGAAGATTACATTAACTAGAAGTAAAGCTACCAGCTGTAGTGGAAAGCTCTAAGGGTGATGGCTCAGTTGTATTTTCCTCTAACACAGCGGTTCTCATCCCTGGGTGATTGTGCCCCCAGGGGACATTTGACAATGTCTGATGGCATTTTTGATTGTCACAAATGGAGTTGTGCTATAGGTATCTAATGAGTAGAAGTTAAGTATTTCGCTCACCATCTGCAGTGCACAGGACGCCCCCACAACAAAGATTTTTCTAGCCCAAAATGTCAATAGTGCTGAGGCTGAGTGACCCTTCTCCAGGAGGCCAGTGAAAGATGTAAACAAGCGGGTGGTTGAACTGACAGACACTGGCTATACTATACAGTGACTTCATGGTATGTCAGAAGAAGCAAATACACTTGATAGCTAGTTGTTGATGCTGACACCTTTACTCACAAACTTAGCTAATCTCCAAAAACATACTAGGGTATGTATGAGGGTATAGCAGTAGAGGAGAAATAATCTTCATGGGGCCATAATCTAAAAGGGATATGATATTGAATCATTTTGTGACTTTTCATAACATTTTCGTATTTGTTTTTACATGATACAAAATATGGAGAGAAGAGTGAGGTCTCCAACTCCAAGTTCTCCAATTGGATAAAAGTCAATCATTCTATACAAGACTAAATATGTGCAATAACATTTTTCACATCTTTCTTTCCCATCTCTTGCCACTGAGTACATGCCAGTTATTCAAGAATGATTCTCCTGCATTCCCTTTAAAATTCTCACTTCTCTACTTTTTTAAACATTTCTTTCCTTTGCTTCTCACCTGGAACATTTGCTAATCTTCTTTCTCAGATTGCACAAACCATGATAATGGCCAGCATGGATGGAGGGAGCGTGTGAGATGTGCGGGGCAGTGCGCTGCGTCTCAGCCAACTCTAGGAGGTAAGTGTGTTTGCTGTGGTAAAATATATATTTGGTCTTCATTTCCATTTTCCTGGCATGCAATTTCTAAAATGCTTAGAATCACCAAAGTGATGTATTTTGTAGGGCAATGAGTGAGTTCACTGTTGGCTGGCAGCCCTTAGGTGGCCTCAGGGTGGAAACTGGTCATTGTAAAGACCAAGGCAGGATTAGAGGGCTGGGACCTTCAGCCCCATCCCCTAACCTCCAGGGTGGAGAGAGAAGCTGATGGTTAAGTTGATCACCAATGGCCAATGATTTAATCAATCATGCCTACGTAATGAAGCCTCCATAAAAACCCAAAAAGGACCGTGTGCGGAGAGTTCTAGATAGTTGAACACGTGGAGGTTCATGGAGGGTGACGCTTCAGGGTGGGCACCAAAGCTCCAAGCTCCTCCTGTACCTTGCCCTGTACATCTCTTCATCTGCATCCTTTGCAATCTCCTTTATAGTAAACTGGTAATCCTGAGGAAGGGATTCCCTGAATTCTGTGAGCCACTCTTTCAGATTAATAAACCTAAGAAGGGGGTCATGTGAACCCCAATTTTTAGCCAGTCTGAAGCACGGGTAAAATAACCTGGGGCTTGCAATTGGCATCAGAAGTTGGCGGGGGCACAGTACTGGGGACTGAGCCCTTGACCTGTGGGATCTGATGCTATCTCCAAGGAGACAGTGTCAGAGTTGAATGGAATTGAAGGGCACCCAGCTGGTGTCCCCTATAGAATTGATTGCCTGCTTGTGGGTGGGAAGAAATCCCTTGCATACTTGGTCACAAAAGTCTTTTCTGTTGATTGGTGTTGTGTTAGAGCAGGGGAAAAACAATTTGAGTTTTTCCACACTCAGTATGATAATGATCTTTATTTCACAGAGTCAGAAACTAAGGATTGGAAACATTAATAAACTTGCCCAAGGCCACATAGCTAGTGGCTGGTTATGGTAGATATTATACTCATTCAACTCCCATTCCATATTCTCTTTGGAAAAATTAGACTGCTAAAAGCCACACGTTCCAGACCATTTTGCATCTCATATATAGGAAGCAAATTGAGCTTTGTCAATTAGATGTGTTCCTCCTCAGTCTGGCAGGTGGAAGTGAAACAGAAGCCATCCTTCTGCTTTCTGGTCCAACTGACATGAGGATTAATGGCAGTTAGAGTCCAAGTTTGGGTCTAGTCAACATTTTCGTGGGCATGAGAGCCACTTGGGTTGGGGGAGCAGCATGGCAGCAGGAGTGGTTTTCTGAATTCTGGCCTTCAGCTATGGCGGTAATGTCCTGACATCAACAACTGAAGACCCTCTGAGTTATCTTCCTGTCTCATAAATATTTTTTTCAACTGATAATTGTAGATTCAAATGTATTTTTTAAGAAATCATACAGGGAGTGACATGGTCATGTCTTCAAATACTATAGAGCAATAGCACAAGCAGCATATTGGCATTGATAGAATTCACCAATCTCATTCAGATTTCCTCAGTTTTTGTACTCGTCTGTGCAAGAGTATGTCTATTTACTTGTATACCGTTTGGTTTGGTTTGTTTTGTCTGAGACAAGGTCTCACTCTATCATCCAGGCTCACTTGCAGCCTCAACCTCCTGGGCTCAAGCCGTCCTCCTGCCTCAACCTCCTATGTAGCTGGGACCACAGGTATACACCACCATGTCTGGCTAATCTGCTTATTTTTAGTAGAAACGAGGTCTCACTTTTGCCAAGGCTGGTCTTCAGCTCCTGGGCTCAATTGATCCTCCCTCCTTGGCCACCCACAGAGCTGGGATTACAAGCATGAGCCACCATGCCCAGCAATTTTTTTTTTTTTTTTTTAATTTTGAGTAGAGACAGGAGTCTCACTTTGTTGCCGAGACTGGTCTCGAACTCTCGGGCTCAAGCAACCCTCCTGCCTTGGCCTCCCACGGGGCTGGGATTACAGGCATGAGCCACCATGTCTGGCCTACTTCTATACAGTTTTATTGCATGTATATATTCATGCATCCACCACCGCCATCAAGATTCCAAAACCACCAGGACACCTCATGTTACCCCTTTATAGCTGCACCACCTCCCTCCCACCCCCATCCCTAACCCCTTGAAAACACAAATCTGTCCTCTATTTTTAAAATTTTGTCCTTTCAAAATGTATTATAGGCCGAGTGCAGTGGTTCACGCCTATAATCCCAGCACTTTGGGAGACAAAGTCTGGAGAATTGGTTGCACCCAGGAGTTTGAGACCAGTCTGAGCAACATAGCGAGACCCCAGCTCAACAAAAAATAAAAACTAGCCAGGCATGGTGGCATGTGCCTCTGGTCCCAGCTACTTGGGAGGCTGGAACCTCATTTGATCCCAGGAGATTGAGGCTGCAATGAGCCATGATCACACCACTGCACTCCAGCCTGAGTGACGGAGCAAGACCTTGTCTCAATTTTTTTTAAGTATCATAAATGAATAATCTTTTGAAATGTGCTTTTGTCATGCAAGTTTCCTGGAGATTCATCGTCTAAGATGTTGTGTGTATGGATAGTTTATTTATTTATTTAGTTAGTTATTTTTAAGAGAGAGTCTTGCTCTGTCGCCCAGGCTTGGAGTACAGTGGTGCGATCTTGGCTTATTGCAACCTCTGCCTCCCAGGTTCAAGCGATTGTCCTGCCTCAGCCTCTCAAGTACCTGGGATTGCGGGCACCCTCCACCACACCCAGCTAATTTTGGTATTTTAGTAGAGACAATGTTTCACCATGTTGGCCAGGCTGGTCTCGAACTCCTGACCTCAAGTGATCTGCCCACCTCTGCCTCCCAAAGTGCTGGGATTACAGGCATAAGCCACTGCACCTGGCCTCATTAATTTTTATTGTTGAGTAGCATTCCATAGTATGGCAGTACAATCGTGGTTTAACTATTCACTTACTGAAGGATATCTCAGCTGTTTCCAGTTTGGGACCACTACAAATAAAGCCGCTGTGAACATTCACGTACAGGTTTTTGTGTGAACACACATTTTCACTTTGCCCAAGAGTGCAATTGGTGGGTCCTATGATCATTGCGTGTTTAGTTTTTTTTTTTTTTTAAGACTGCCAAATTTGTTTCTTGCAAGGATTTTGTAAACACAGAATTTCCTGTATTAAGTCCCTTTCTACTTGAGATCCCTATAGTGGCTTCTGTGTCCACCTCTAACCCTTGGCAGACATGGCTCAAACTTCAGACCCAGTGCTCTTAACCAAGACTGGAAGACCAAAGAGATGACCTCCGGAGTGCGTGAAAATGAATGAGAGAGAAGGGTCGGGGCAACAGAAAGCATCCAGTGGAGAAGTAGAGACCATTTCCTTTTTTTTTTTTTTTTTTTTTTACCTTCCCTGAACTTCAAGATTTATACCAGTTTTCCAATTCGGGTAATAAGCAGAATAGAGGCACTGGATTTTTAAATAAAATCTTATACAATCCAACTTTGTTGGACATGAGACAACTTAGATCCCTGCTTTTCCACTGGAATAAAATACATTGCATAAATCTTCTTTCTTAGAATGCATAGCAGAAGCAGCAGGGTTTTAGAAGCAGAGTTAAAAGGCAATGAGATAGCTCTAAAATTTCTTTTTATTTTTGTAAGACAGAGTTTCACTCTTGTTGCCCAGTCTGGAGTGCAATGGCACGATCTTGGCTCACTGCAACCTCTGCCTCCTGGGTTCAAGCCATTCTCCTGCCTCAGCCTTCTGAGTAGCTGAGATTACAGGCATGTGCCACCACACCCGGCTAATTTTTTGTATTTTTAGTATAGACAGGGTTTCTCCATGTTGGTCAAACTGGTCTCAAACTCCCGACCTCAGGTGATCCACCCACCTTGGCCTCCCAAAGTGCTGGGATTACAGGCGTGAGCCACCACACACAGCCAATAGCTCTAAAATTTCTAGAAAGTTCCTGAAATCTGTCACTTCAACTTTGGAATATACCATCCTACAAATGAAATCAGACTACAGCAAGTTTTTTGAATGATGCATTTAGAAAAGGAAAAATAAATGTGTTCAAAATAATTGAACACATTTATTTTTTTTCTCTTACATCCTCACTCATACAATTTCCCATCATATAGCTGTCTTCAGACAAATGAGTATTACAAGTATGAGTTCTGGGCCATGTGTATACCTTATCTATAGCAGGCTATGTATGTAAGCCTAAGTCACTTTGTCTCTAGCTCCTCTGGGTTTTTGTTGTTGTTGTTGTTTTGTTTTTTGAGATGGAGTCTCGCTCTGTCACCCAGCCTGGGGTGCAGTGGCATGATCTCAGCTCACTGCAACCCCCGCCTCCCGGGTTCAAGCAATTCTCCTGCCTAAGCCTCCTGAGTAGCTGGGATTACAATCGTGCCACCACGCCCGGCTAATTTTTGCATTTTTAGCAGAGATGGGGTTTTACCGTGTTCGCCAGGCTGGTCTCGAACTCCTGACCTCAAGTGATCCACCCGCCTTGGCCTCCCAAAGTGCTGGGGTTTCAGGCATGAGCCCCCGCGCCCAGCCTACTCCTCTGTTTTTTAATTTTTCTTTTTTCTTTTTTTTTCTTTTGACCAATAGTCTTCAAGCTAGAAAACTTCACTGGGGACATTTTATTGGGAAGGTTTTCCACTCTAATAATCTCAATTTCTCAATGCGCTAAAACCCAGGGAGCACAGCCTTGGAATCATTGCTATACTGTCTAATTAGAACCTCCTCTCAAGGAGCACTGCGTTGCTTTTCCATTAGCAGCATCAAACCCAGAGAGGAAAAGCATGTGAAGGTTTAAGTCGTCCATGGCCCTTATTTTCAGCATTTTTCCTTCAGGATTTGAGAACATGCATATGCCCACTCCTCCCTTTGTGACATTTCTTAAAGCCTTGCTCAATAAAAGTGAATCTCTAATAACATAAAACACTAGAGATGAAGTAATACATTGTTCTTTAAAATAGATGAGGTAATAAAACACCATTGACTGCTATGGAAACTTTCCAGTTCCTGGTTACTAGTCTGATTCTTATAATGTGTCAAAATTGCCTCAAGGTTAAGATATTGGTCTTATTGCTAATTCTAAGCACTGTAATGCCAGAGAAACCTTACCATTTTGTACTAATATGTTTAACATGTTCAAGATGCTGTCATAAATCTCAGGCTCCTCATGGCTCAGTCCACTTCAACTAGTAATGGCTTCCAGTCATTTTTGATGGCTGGTAAAGGGTTGGCTAAGGGCCTGATCTGCATAATGGGAATGCTAGGACTATAAAGGCAAGCATCACGAATCCTATGCCATAGAGAATTTGCTAGACCTTCTGGGAAAGAGAACTTTGATCCTAATGAATTTTTTTAAATGGCCCCCTCATTCCCACTAAGAGAGATCTTCCATCAGCCTCCAGGAGGCATGCCTTGGGAAACTCGCCCTAGGATAGAAGAGTGCTGAAGAGTATCTGGGCTCTGTCCTGGATTGTGTCCTAATTGTTAGTGAGAAGACCCATTTTTGACTTGACATTGGACATAGGATCACTAAATAACCCTGACATGCAACTCTGGGGTAATTTGTTCCATATTCTCAAGCAAAGTAAGTCTTAAAAAAGCAAGCTGCTCCTCTGGGAACCTCACCAAAAAGCAGTAAGCACTAGTGAAGATGGAACCTTCAGCAGCCAGTGAGCAGTGGAGATAGTTGTGGCAAAATCAGTATCAGCTGGGATCCTGGCAAAATGGCCATAGCTTCAAATAATTATGACAGATGCTATGGCTTGGCTCCCAACACAAGGAGTGTTCAGCCAAGTAAAGTGTTCAGTGAAAATGCCAGGGAGTTAATCCTGATTCATCTAAAGCCATCATGGTAGTTCCATTCCCCTTGTCAAAGAAGGGCTTGGGCATAGCCATGTTATGCAACCGTAGCTCCTGAGATGAAATAGGTGGAATTATTCTGCTATTGAGTCCCTCCTGCCCACCTCCTGTAGCAGATATCCTCAGGTGAGTGTTGAAGGCATTCAGCCTTTCCTGTATGAGATCCATCCAGATCCTGCCTGATGGCAGCCCATCATTCTATGAGTAATTAGGATGGGGTTCTGTTGAGCAGTTATTCTGCTCCTTGTGACATTAACTGGAGTCACTCAGTGGTATTCAGATGGTGGCTGGAGAGTTCATAAAGTCTTCCCTCACAGTTGCGTGCCTTGACAGGGAAGTCTGGAAAGCAGGGCTCAGATGGAATCTAAGTGGCAGGCCTCTCTCTCCCTGGAATCTCTATGGCCTCTCCACATGGTCCCTTCAGTGTGGGAGACAGCTTACATGGTGAGTCAGTACTACCAAGCATAGGGTTCTAAAAGACTGAGGAAAAAACTATAAGACTCCTTATGACTTAGCCTTGAAGTCTCAGAACATCACTTCTTCTCACATTCTACTAGACAAAGTAAGACACAAGACCAGTCCAACTCAACAGGAAGAAATTAGATTCCACATCTCAATCTAAGGAGCAGCAGAAATATGCAGAGAGGAAAGGAATTGATTGAGGCCCTCTTTGAAAACTATCTCAGGCCATCCTTGGGCCTCCTCAATTCATAGCTCTTCCTTATGCAAAATACACTCACCTCTTGCATTTGTTTTCTATGCTGCATAACAAATTACTACAAACATAGCAGCCTTAAATCATACACATTTATTATCTTAGTTTTTGTGGGGCAGGAGCCTGGGCATGACTCAGCTAGGTCCTCTGCTCAGGGTCTCATGTGACTGCAGTCAAGGTGTCAGATGAGCCATATTCTCATCTGGAGGCTTGACAGGGGAAGAGCCTACTTCAAGTTCATTAGGTTGGTGGTAGAATTCACTCCATTGTGGATGTATGACTGAGGACCCTGGCTTTTTGGTAGCTGTCAGAAGAGGCCAGTCTTGGGTCCTAGAGACCACCTGTGGCTCCTTACAATGTGGGCTTTCTCAACATGGCTACTTACTGCATGAAGCCAGCAAAAAGAATCTCCCAGTCCAGTATGCTAAGACAGAGCCTTGTATAATGTAAGTCCCACCCTCACTCAAGGGGAGGGGAATGTTAAGAGGACATAAACAGCAAGAGGTGAAAATTATTGACCCTAGGACCTGTCCATCACATTCCCTTTTTGGAGGCCCCAAATTTGATGGTTTAATTAAAGAAAAAAAATGTTATTATCTCTTGTGGTTCCATGTGTTGGCTGAGCTCAGATGGGAAATTGTTACTTGGGATTGTGATTCTGGTTGCAGTCAGATGGCATCTGGAGCTGGGATCCTCTGAAGGTTTGATTGGGTTAGAAGTTCAAAATGGCTTCTTCATGCGCATGTTCCTTTCCTGGGTTGGGATGACGAGAATTTAAGGGCCTGGCTGAGCCTTTCTTTCTCTCCACAAAGCCCCCTCCATGTGGCTGGCCTGGGCTTTCTCACAGTGTGGGAGTCTGAGTGGTGGGACTTACACGTGGTAGTTCACTTCCCAAAAGTAAACATTACAACAGTCCTAGGAGGAAGCTGCAAAGCTTTGGATGGTCTGGGCTCAGAAGTCATGCAGTGTGACTTCTGTCACATTCTATTAGTCAAATGCAAGTCACAAGGCCAGCCCAGATTCAAGGGGTGGGGACTCCCCTAGGGTGTGAACCATAGGAGGCACAGCTCATTGGGGGGAGCTGTTTGTGGAGACTATTAAATATATCGACTTGGAAAAGCAACGTAATTACTATATATGGTTTCTAAAACTACCTCCCACAAGAGCATCACCTAGATTTATATCCAGATTCCATGTACAAATTTTGACTGAGCAACTAATGCCATGTTGGTGCATTATATAATAAAGCCAGGCATCAAACATGCATAATCACATGGTCACAATGAAAGTATGTTCCTAGGCCGGGCACAGTGGCTCATGGCTGTAATCCCAGCACTTTGGGAGGCTGAGGCGGGTGGATCACCTGAGGTTGGGAGTTGGAGACCACCTTGACCAACATGGAAAAACCCCGTCTCTACTAAAAATACAAAATTAGCCAGGTGTGGTGGCGTGTGCCTGTAATCCCAGCTACTCGGGAGGCTGAGGCAGGAGAATGGCTTGAACCCGGGAGGCCGAGGTTGCAGTGAGCCGAGATAGTGCCGTTGCCCTCCAGCCTGGGCAACAAGAGTGAAACTCTGTCTCAAAAAAAAAAAAAAGAAAACAACAACAACAAAAAAAACAAGAAAGTGTGTACCATGCCATGGGCATGCATTGTCCATTATCTCTGATAGCTCAGAGTTCATCACAACCGAGTGTGCTGGGCTGGGAAGGGCTTCCCTTCCTGAAAAGAGATGGGCAAAGACAAACTTAGCTTTCTGGTTGTGGGGGTTGTTCTGTAGGTATGATGCCTAGAGTTATACTGGATATCCTATGACTATGAAGGGAAAGTCAAAAATTGTACAAAAGCAACTCAGAATCCCAACATAATTGAGCTGCGATAGTAACCAACCCTGAAACTTCTTACCTTTAGATTTCTATGTGAGACAGTACATTTCTTATTTTTTAAACCACCTTAACTGGATTTTCTGTTCCTTGCAACTCAATACAATTTTTGTTTTAGCCAACTCATCTAAACTAATTTTGATCAATTTATTTTTATTGCTACATCTCTGTAGACCACCAAGTAGTGAAGAAGAAAGGAGCCTGGAGCCACAGTAGAAGAACTTTAATGGCAACTAAGAACGTACAATCATCTGGCACCCTGCCAGGGAAATTTGAGGCCTTTGGAGCTTAATGCTTGGAAAACCACACCCTTAATTTTCCTCCCTTAGCCCAAGTGGACTGAGAGAACAAGCTTAGGTTTTGTTTCTTAGAAAAATTTTTTTTTTACCCATCTGACCCTTAAACATTGCTATGGTTGGAAAGTGATGCCTCCAAAATTCATGCAACAGAACTGGGAGGTGGGGCCTAATGGGAGGTCTGTAAGTCATGAGGGCTTTGCTCTCATGAATGGATTAATGCTGCCATGAAAAGGGCTTGTGGAAGTGGGCTTTCTCTCTCTCGCTCTCTCTTCTACTCTTCTGCCATGTGAGGACACAGTGTTCCCCCTTGCTGAAGGATGCAGCAGTAAGGCACCATCTTGGAACCAGAGACTAAATATGCTGGCACCTTAATCTTGGACTTCCCAGTGTCCAGAACTATGAGAATTAAGTTTCTGTTCTTTAACATTTCCTAGTCTGTGGTATTCTGTTATAGCAGCACACACACACACACAGACACACACACACACGACTGATAATCATTCTTCCCTTTTCTAACCCTAGCTTAATGTGGAAAAACCAAGTTTATATTTTAGGGGATTTATCCCTACTTACCCAAAACCTTGTGTCATCTCCATCTGTTCCACTGGTTATTACCAAACAGAATTAGTCAATTGACCTTTTGTGCAGGGGTGTATTAGTCTCCTAGGACTGCTATAACAAAATACTACAAACTTGATGACTTCAAACAAATTTATTCTCTCACACTCTGGAGGCTAGAAATCTGAAATTAAGGTGTCAACAGGCCCACATCCTCTCTGAGGCTCTAGGGAAGGATTGTGTCTGCCTCTTCCTAGCTTCTGGTGCTTGCCAACATTCCTTGGCCTTCCTTGGCTTATAGACACGTTGCTTCCTTCTTTGCCTCTGTAGTTACATGATGTTCTCCCTGTGTGTGTCTGTGTTAAAAATTTCCATCTTTTAATAAGGACAACAGTTGAATTAGATCAGGGGCCCACCCTATGCCACTCTGACTTCATCTTACCTTGATCACATCTGTAAAGACCCTATTTCCAAATAAGGTCACATTTATACATACCAGAGGTTAGGACCTAAGTATCTTTTTGGGGAACTCAATTCCACCCACAGCAGTCAAGTCTATTGAAGGACTGATGTAGTAATGAACATCACCCTCAGTAGGAAGAGTCTAATAAACTGTGTTGGCAAAAGACAAGAGCCTAAGGGCAGGTCTGAGAAGGTTGGATGAGGAGGAAGGAGAATGTAAAAAGAAGCTGATAAAGTTTTCTGAGGAAATGGATTTCTCTGGGGTTGTCAGGAAAATCATATGGGGAGAATAAAGTCTTTTCTTCATTGAGCACTTATAAGTTGGTAGCCTTTAGATGAAATACTGCATGTATTGTTTCAGTATTCCTCACAGCCTACAGGGTAGGAAGTATCTCCATTTTTTTTTAGATAAGGAAGTTGGAACATAGGGAAGTTACAGTCAATTGCTTAAAGGTTATTTAGTAAATAAATGGCAAAGCCAGGAATGAAAGCCCTCTCTGTCTCATAGCAAAGTCCATGCTCTTTCCATTTGTGAAAGTAATCCTGCACTAAGTCAACAAATGATTATCCCATATGTAATATATGCTGGGTACAGGACCCAGGGTTGTGTCAGGATATATGGTGCCAAGCTGCCTTGGACAAAGGTGATCACAGTTTACATTTCCACTTACAGTGTAGGAAAGTGCCTGATTCCACAGACCATTCCCAGCACTGAATATTCAACCCGGAATTGTTTAAAACCAGATGTTTAAAAAGTGGTATCTTGTTTTAATTTGCATGTTTTTGATTATTAATGAAGTTGAGCATCTCTTCAAATGCTTAACCATTTCTGTTTCCTTTTCTCTGAATTGACTTGTCATATATTTTGTGCATTTTCTGTGAGGTTGTTTATCATGTACATTTGTTGAAGCTTTTTATATATGATAGATATCAACATCGTGTCATTTTATATGTTACAAATACATCCTCCCATTAAGTTGCTTTTCATTTTGGTTTGTTTCTGGGAACTTACTTAGAAAGATATTCCCCACAGCAAGATGATAACACTGTCCTTCTATTTTCTTCTGTATATGGTTTGTTTGTTTGTTTGAAGAGATAGGGTCTCACTCTGCCCCAGGCTTCAGAGGTGTGATCCTAGCTCACCACAGCCTACAACTTCTGTGCTCAAGCGGGGGACCCTCCCACCTCAGCCTCCCGAGTAGCTGGGACTACTGGCATGTGCCACCATGTCTGGCTAATTTTTATTTATTTATTTATTTATTTTCGTAGAGATTTTTTTGCCACTTTTTTGGCTTGTCTCAAACTTCTGACCTCAAGCGATCCTCCTGCCTCTTGGCCTCCCAAAGTGTTGGATTATAGGTGTAAGCCACTACTCGCCCCTGTATACGTATTTTTATGTAAAATGTAATAAAATGTTTTTTCTCAACTGGGCAGTCATTGATCAATGATCTCAAAGCTGCCTGTTAATTAGTCCATCCTCCCCCCACTAATTTGATATTTTGTCTTTATTGTATCTTGAATTGGAATTTACATATAGATATTTTACTAGAAGCTCATTTGTTTAACTGGCTTAATTTTCTAACCTTTCAATGTCAAGCTTTTTCAATATAATAGCTTAATCATTTCCCCTTTATGATTCTTCATTTTTAAAATTTATGTACTATTTTTTTTTTTTTTTTTTTTTTTTTGCGACAAAGTCTTGCTCTGTTGCCCAGGCTGGATTGCAGTGGTGCAATCTCGGCTCACTGCAATTTCTACCTCCCAGGTTCGAGTAGTTCTCCTGTCTCAGCCTCCCAAGTAGCTGTGATTACAGGCGCATGCCACCAAACCTGGCTAATTTTTTTGTATTTTTAGTAGAGACGGGGTTTTACCATGTTGGCCAGGCTGGTTTCAAACTCCTGACCTCAAGTGATTCGCCCATCTCAGCCTTCCAAAGTGCTGGAATTACAGGCGTAATCCACTGTGCCGAGCTATGTTCTATTCTTACACATTTTCTCTTCCTAGAAAATATCAGGATTATCAAATTCTTTCCACTAGGATTTTTTCTTTGCAGTAGGACTAATATTATATTTACAGATTAATATAAAATACCTATATTTTATCTTAATATGTATAGAATTATTTTCTACCAATTTAAGACTTAAAGTTTTAAAGTTTTGTCACTTAGCTCTTATGTTTTCCTTATTACATTTCAGCCAAGGTTTTATAATTTATGTTGCAATTGTGAGTGGGAATCTATTTTTCTTGATATTTCCTTTTATAGTTATTGCTGAAAAAATAAGAAACCGAGATATAGAAACCATTATTTCTGTATCTTGTTTTTTTTTTTCACACTACTGGATTTCACCATAATCAATTCTTTATGTCTTCCTGAAAGTCCTCTCTTTTCTGATAAGCTAGTTCTGTCTCTCTTGGCTTTCTAGTGCTTTTATGGACATTTAACATTATATATATTTAATTATATAAAGATTATATATATTTTAAAATCGACTTTGTTTTATAGCAGTTTTAGATTTATAGCAAAATTGAACAGAAGATACAGAGAGTTCCCGTATCCCCCTTCTGTCACATACCCAAAACCTTCTCCACTATCAACATCTCGCACCAGAGTAGTACATTTGTTATAATCAATGAACCTACACTGACACATTATTACCCAAACTCCACAGTTTATATTAGGGCTCAACAAGTGTTGTACATCCTATGGATATGGACAAATGTATAATGGCATGTAATTACCATTATATAATAGTATCATACGGGATAGTCCTACTGCCCTCTGTGCTCTGCCTATTCATCCCTCTCCCCTGGCAACCCCTGACAACCACTGATCTTTTTACTGTCTTCATAGTTTTGCCTTTTCCAAGGGTAATGTTGTTGGAATCATACTGTATATGGCCTTTTCAGATTGGTTTCTTTCACTTACTAATATGCATTTAAGTTTCCTCCATATCTTTTCTTGGCATGATAGATTTTTTTTTTTATCACGGAATAATATTCCATTGTCTGGATCTACCAGAGTTTGCTTAGTCATTCACCTACTGAAGGAGGTCTTGGTTGCTTCCAAGTGTGGGCAATTAGTAATAATGTCGTTACAAACATCTTTGCGCAAGTTTTTTTGTGGACAAAATTTTTAACACATTTGGGTAAATAGTAAGGTGTGTGATAGCTGGATTATGTGGTAAGAGTATGTTTAGTTTTGTAAGAAACTGCCGAACTATCTTCCAAAGTGTCTGGACCATTTTGCATTCCCACCATCAGTGAATGAAAATTCCTGCTGTTCCACATCTTTGTCGGCATCAGGTGTTCTGGATTTTGGCCGTTCTAATAGATGTGTAGTTGTGTCTTAGTGTCATTTTAATTTACAATTCTCTAATGACATATGATGTTGAGCATCTTTTCATGTGCTTATTTGCCATCTATATACTTTTATTTGGTGAGATATTTATTCAGGTCTTTTGCCCATTTTTTAAATTGAGTTATTCCTTTCCTTATTGTTGAGTTTTGAGAGTTCTTTGCATATTTTGGATAACAATCCTTTGTCAGATATGTATTTTGCAAATATTTTCTCCCCGTCTGTGACTTGTCTTTACATTCTCTTGAGAGTCCTTTCATAGAGCAATTTTTAATTTTAATGGAGCTTTGCTTATCAATTTTATCTTTGTTACTGTATTTTAAAAACAATCACCATATCCAAGGATATCTAGATTTTCTCTTATGTTATCTTCTGGGAGTCTTATAATTTTGCACTTAACATTTAGGTCTATGATCCATTTGAGTTAACGTTTGTGAAAGATGTAATTTCTGTGTGTCTAGATTCAGGTTTTGTTTTGTTTTTGTTTTTGTTTTTGGCATGTGGATGGCCGGTTGTTTCAACACATTTGAGGAAAAGACTGACGTTTCTCCACTGAGTTTTCTTTGCTTCTTTTTCAAAGGTCAGTTGTTACGTGGTTCTATTCCTGGGCTCTCTATTCTGTTCCCCTGATCTATTTGTCCCTTCTTTTGCTAATATCACACCATCTTGATTACTGAAGCTTTATAGCAAGTCTTGAAGTTGAGTAGTGTCAGTCCACAACCCTGTTTTTCTCTTTCAATATTGATTTGGCTATTCTAGGTCTTTAATCTCTCCATATAAATTCAATAATCAGTTTGTCAATATCCACAAAATAACTTGCTGAAATTTTGATTGAGATTGCATTGAGTCCCTATTGAGTTCCTATTACATAGTGCTTAATAAACCACCCCAAAATGAGATCAAGTTGGGAAGAACTGATATCTTGACAATATTGTCTTCCCACCCATGAACATAAAATATCTCTCCATTTTATTTAGTTCTTCTTTGATTTCTATTATCACAGTTTGTAGATTTTCTTATGTATATCATGCACATATTTTGTTAGATTTATACCTAAATATATAACTTTGGGGTTGCTAATGTAAATGGTATTGTGTTTGTAATTTATTTGTTTATTGTTCATTTTTATGAAAGGGATAGATTTTTATAAATTAACCTTACATCCTGCAACCTTGCCATAATTACTTATAAGGGCCAGGAGGTTTTTGGAGATTCTTCTGAATTGTCTATGTAGATGATTGTGTCATCTATGAACAAAGACAGTTTTATTTCTTTCTTCCCAATCAGCATACATTTTATTTCCTTTTTTTGTCCAACTGTACTAGCTAGGACTGCTAGTATGATGTTGAAAAAGAGTGGCAAGAGGGGTCACCCTTGTCTTGTTGCTAATCTTAGCCAGAATGCTTCTAATTTCTCACTATTAAGCATGGTATTAACCATAGGGCTTTAAATATATATATCATTTATCAGGTTTAGGAAGCTCCCCTCTATTCTTAGTAGGCTGAGTGTTTTTATCATAAACAGGCATTGGATTTTGTCAAATGTCTTTTCTGCGTATATCGATAAGATCATATGATTTTTCTTTTTTAGCCTGTTGATGTGATGGACTACATTAATTGATTTTTGAATGTTGAGCCAGCCTTATGCATGTGGGATAAACCCCTGTTGATCATGGTATATATTTCATTTTATACAGTGTCAGATTTAGTTTGCTGGATTTTTTAAATATGAAATCTCTTCTATCATTTCACTGGATATTGGAATAAAAAAGATGTAGATGCATATATTCAGTCATTCCTTTTGAACCAGTTTTATTTCTAAAAGCTTAACAAAAGTCTGGAGAAATCTCTTTTATGTTCTGAGGAGTTAAAAATTATATTACAAGGAAGCAACAAGAGAAAAGGCTTATCCCCAATTGTTCCTGGTGCCTATTATTGCTTAGTAAACCACCCCAAAACTTGGTGATTTAAACAACAATGGTCATTTATGTTGCCTGTGAATTGCAATCTGGGCAGGGCTCTGCAGGGAAGGCTCATCTCTGCCTCACAGGGACATTCAGTGGCTGGAAGGTCCACCTCCAAGCTGGCTAACACACAGTTGGCAAGTCCGTACTCACTGCCTCTGCATGGGAGCTCAGCCACAGCTCAGAGCTAGGCATTCTCACAGCAGGATGGCTGGTTCCCAAGGCCAAGTATCCTGAGAGAGAGCTACAAAAATGTTGTATTGCCTTCAGCTGTACTCTGTTAGTCAAGGCAGTTACAAAGTCACATTCAGGCTGAAGGGGAGGGAACAGAGACTCCATGTGAGGACACAAGGAAAAGGCAGCCACCTGCAAGCCAGAAAGTAAGGCCTCACCAGAAACCAAATTTTCCAACACCTTAATCTTGGACCTCTTTCCTCCAGAACTGTGAGAAAATAAATCCTGTTATTGAAGCCATCCAGTCTGTGGTACATAGTCATAGCAGCCAAAGCAGATTAAGACAAACCCCATTAGGCCTTGAATGCTAATGTTAGGCAAAGACCTAGCATATTAAGGCCGTTTTCAGACAGCGAGCTTTTTTGACTACCACAATGGTAAACAGAGCACGCCAGTCATGTAAAGAAGCCCATAGGGTAGAAATCCCTGCCATTCTAGTATTCTTATGACAAGCTGACTATATGCAGGCAGAACAAAGGGACAGATTCCCCACTAGTGATTAAGGAAACAATGTGCCTTGGGGAGACACGAAGGCTCTAGAATGGTATGAGCGCCTTCAGATGGGTAGACTTGGATTCTAGAAATCCTTATGTGGATGGGTAGAGCCCAAATGGCCAGCACCTCCACTCATGCATGATACCAGTGCATAAGAGATACACATCATAGAGTTTTCATCTGCTGCTGGGGTCTGGCTCTTATACCTGTATGAACATGGGTAGAGCCTAGGTAGGACCATCCTATGAATGAATGTTCAGGAGTCACCCATCCCCATGAATGGAAACTAGGACTGATGGAACTAGGTATTTCCTGAACACTCAACCTAATGGTGAACAAAACCACATCTGAGAAGGAGAAAGCATAGGGACTACCTAGTGTTAGGAAACAGTCCCCGATTTCTGACTCATCCTGCTATAAGCCAACTTCTTTCCCGCAAGACAGTACAGGACACAGCCTACAGGAGGATAGGCTGTGTCAGGAGGATAATAGAAGTCCTGATCTTTCTCTTTCAGTATCCCATGCTGTCAGACGTCACTTTAGCTAGGCTTTAAAACCAGAAGGAAAAGAATCTCAGGATGGCAAAGGGATGTGCATGGTAGTGATAAGACGATGAGTTGTGAGGGGCAGAGGAATAAGAAATTTAATAGATTTTATTCAGACTTTATTATTTGGGCATGAGCCATTGGTGATTAACTCAATCTCCAGCCCCTCTGCCCTCCCTGAAGGTTGGGGAGGCTGGAAGTCCATCCCTCTGATCATGCCTTGGTCTGCATTCCCCAATCCCCATCCTGAAGCTATCTAGGGCCCCCAATACCCAGTCATTTCATTAGAGAAGGACACTCATCACTCCAGAGATTCCAAGGGTCTTAGAAGCTCTTGTGTTAGAAACTGGGGACTAAGACCAAATATTATAACAAAAAGATGTTCCTAGCATTCCTATCATTCAGGCAGTTACAAAGGTTTTTGGAACTCTGTGTCAGGAATCAGGAGCAGAGACCAGATATCTGTTTCTTGTCATGTCACAAAAGAGGATGCAGAAAATCTGGGATTGTCACACTTGATGGTTATGTAATCTCAGGAAACTTCTTTGTCCTCCATTGCTTCACAATTAAATGGGGCAGATATACCTCCCCTCTCTCCCTCTATTTCCTGAGCACACATTCCAGAAACTCAGCAAACTCTAGAGACTAAGACACAGCCCTGGCCCCCAGGGAGCAAGGTCTTAGGGTGCTGGAGAAAATTATCGTTTTTGTTCCCTTCCAATAGTGAAATCTATGATCATTAAAAAAATATGGTATACCTCCTAATTAAGCCAAGTTTCCCTTCTCATTTTAATTATCAGGAATTTAAACCAATCAAGGCATAAATTGGACCAAACATTATTACCACTGTTCATTGATATCCTTAACTAAGAATGTTACTGAAACTTTCCCTTAATACTTATTATATATCTTCCAAGTCAATCCTGAGAAAATCCATAAAGCTCATCTCAGGGCAAAAGCTTGTACATTTAAGTAACAGGATTCCAAATAAACAGTATTGCTGAGTTAACTAAAAATAAATCTCATCTAAAATATTAAAAATGGGTATTTTTAAAATGCTTTTTGTTTTTTAAGTGTTCCTGGTTAAATGTGGCATCTAAGAATGGTTTTTGCAACTTATAAAAAGCTGCTGCCTATCTTTTTAAAAATCCCTGCCAAAAAAAAATCACATAAATGGTGAATTTATAAAATGTCATAAAATCGAATTCATATAATGGCAATGAGAATAAGTAAAAGGAAAAAATTATAAAGCATTTACTCACAATAGTATACATTCCATTCAACTATGCTGGGAATTCCATTTATATATGCAAAGTTTCTATTAACTTCTTTGGAATCCAACATAAACCTTTGATAGTATTTATAAAAAATTTTAAAATGTGAAATGGCAAAATGGAAAGAGAGCATTCAAAGAGAAAGGAAATTCTTGGTCAGTTAAAACATTTCACACCTCCCTAACTGCCTTTCTCTGCTTCTTAATTCAAAGTTCTAAGGCAAGTAAACACTAGAAATTAGTGTTTCCTTTAAAAAGCCTTCTTGGGTTATGCCAAATCAAAAAAAAAAGGCATCTTAATTCACACTGTTGAAAAAACAGAGCATCTCTGAAGTTACGAGCTGTACATTTTACTTCTTTGAACGCACCCAGACACATTGCAAAGATATTCAGCAAATGCCTACTGAATTGAATCTTGATGAGAAACAGATAATTCTGTTCTTCTATTAGTTTTATTTTATGGGGGTAGCTTAAAAATTAATCAATTTAGATGATGACATTCAAGGTCAGGAATGTTTTTCCTTCTTCCTCACTCTATATTCCTGGAAGCCTTTTACAGCTTATTGTATTCAGTATTCCTCCTTGCATAAAATACAGACTAGTCACCAGAATTCCTATAAAAATGAAAAACAAAAACAAGTGCTTCTATTAAAAATTTTAAGAAGTCATTTCGTCAAGAGAAAAGCCTTTGTTAATGTTCTCTTCAAGTCTAATCAAGGGCTTTGAGAAAAATGCTGAGCAGTTTCCTTTTTGCTAAAGTTCAAGGAAGACAAAAGAGACAAATTTACATTTTGATTGAACATTTTATTTATTCAGCCTTCACTCAGCAAATATTTATTAGTGTCCACTGCACACCAGGCACTGTGATAACTACTTGTTAATGCTGAGTGAGCTGCTAGAGTGAGCTACTAAGGAAGTGTATAATATGAACCACTACAGATCATCGATGGTATGCGTGACCACTCTGTCCCTTGGAGGGGCAGTGGGAAAATAGGAAATGGAACTAGGTAAAACTCAAAGCGGCCCTTACCTCTTTCACTCTAACTCCATGCTCATCACAAATTTCAAGATCAAAAACTTTGGGAGGCCGAGGTGGGTGGATCATTTAAGGTCAGGAGTTTGAGACCAGCCTGGTCAACATGGTGAAACCCCAACCTAAGCCCCATCAGGTGAACACCTAACATTAACCACCACATTGGTTCCAAGAGTGAGGATGGGGGAGGGGTGTTGAGAGTTTAAGGAAGGGGAATGAGAGTCATCTAGGAGAGTAGAAGAGAGAACAGACTAGGGAAATGGCCTGGCAACACTCAAGTTTAACTTGGTTAATCATCTTATACTTAAAGTAATAGTTATGAGTTTTTCTTGGGTTATGTACAACTGCATGGTGAAGGCAGAGAGTCGAATTTAACCAAGACTGTAACTTTGGTGAGGATGTATGACCAAAAGAGAGAGGAGGGGGTGTATGGATGAGATTGCTTGTATGGATGAGGCATGGAATAACCGTGGCAAGGAGAGAAATAAGGAGATGAGGGGTGAGGGACAGTGAGATGGAGGATGGATCAATGTGTTGTGGGTCCTGCAATGGTAGAAAGACCATCAAGGTGCTCGAGGGAGTGAGGAAGAAAATAGGAAATAGTGGCTGGAGAGTGGTTACTTGAAACTGAGCTTATGGCAAGGATGCAGAGGTGTGTGTGTGTGTGTGTGTGTGTGTGTGTGTGTGTGTGTGTGTGTGTTTTCCGTAATGGAAAGGTCTAAGGTATAATCGTGGAAGTCAAGCTTTTTGGAGGTGAGGAGAGAACTGAGGGGGCCAGGACAATGGATGGATCACCAGATGCTGAAAGCACTAACTCGTGTTGGAGTGAGAAGGAACTGGAAGTGCCAAGCAGCAACTAGGGGCAGTCAAGGATAGCAACCACAAGAGCAAGTGGGTGGTACGACCTGCTGGCATGGGACACAGAGCCAGGAGGGCCTTGGGAGGGGGGACGAAGAGGGAAACAGGCACCACTGGAGAGAACTACAGGGGCAGGAGTGCCCCAGGTCAGAGCCAGGTTTCAGCAAGACCAGGCAGGTGATGGGGATGTTCAGGAAAAAGTGGAGGATGTGGGGGATTCTGCTGAGGACTGACTGTGTCTTCCAGACCAGAGTGTCTCAAACTTTAATGTGCAGCCATGTCGCCTGGGTAGTCTTGTTAAAATGCAGATTCTGATTTAGCAGGTCTTGGGTGGAGCCCAGGTCTCTGCATTTCTTTTTTTTAATTATTATTATTTTACTTTAAGTTCTGAGATACAGTGTCTCTGCATTTCTAACAAGGTCCCAGGTGCTGCTGCTGCTGGTCTTTGGACTACACTTAGAGCACCAAGGTCCCATGTGGGAACTACCAGCACATGTGGCTGCTGAGCACTGAAAATGTGGCTCATTTGAATTGGGATATGCCAGAAGTCTAAAATGCACACTGGATTTTCAGGACAATAAAAGAATATAAAATGTCTCATTAATAATTTCTTGGGTGAGTGCAGTGTCTCAGGCCTGTAATCCCAGCACTTTGGGAGGCCAAGGTGGGAGGATCACTTGAGCTCTGGAGTTTGAGACCAGCCTGAGCAACACAGCAATACCCCATCTCTACTAAAAATCAAAAAAATTAGCTGGCCATGGTGATGCATACCTGTGGTCCCACTACTCAGGAGGCTGAGGCAGGAGGGTCACTTGAACTCAGGAAATTGAGACTGCAGTGAGATATGATCATGCCACTGCACTCAGCCACTGCACTCAACTTAGTTGAGGCTGCTGTAACAAATTGCCATAGACTGGGTGGCTTAAACAACACATGTTTTTTCTCACAGCTTTGGAGGCTGGAAGTCCAGTTTCAAGGAGTCAGCCTCATGGGATCTGATAAGAAGCCTCTTCCAAGTTGCAGACTGCTGATTTCCAGTTGTCTCCTTACATGGTGGAATGGCAGCCAGATAATTCTCTAGGGTCCCTTTCACAAAGGCATTAATCCTACTCATGAGGCTTCTACTCTCATGACCTAATCTCCCAAAGGCCCCACCTCCATAGACCATCACATTGGGGGTTAGGATTTGATCTTATGAATTTGGGGGTGATATAAACATTCAGTCCACCCATAGAAATTATTGTTATTGAGACAGCGTCTCGCTCTGTTGCACAGGCTGGCTGGAGTGCAGTGGCGCAGTCGTGGCTCACTGCAACCTCAAATTCCTGGGCTCAAGGGATCCTCCTGCCTCAGCCTCCCAAGTAGCTAGGACCACAGGTGGGTGCCACCACTCCCGGCTAATTTTTTTATTTTTTGTAGAGACGAGATCTAACTTTGTTGCCCAGGCTGGTATTGAACTCTTGGGCTCAAGTAATCCTCCTGCCTCAGTCTCCTAAAGTGCTAGGGTTATAGATGTGAGCCACTGTACTCAGCCAGGTTATATATTGAAATAATAATTTCTTAATATATTTAATTAAAATATATTTAAGGCAATTTTATCTGTTTCTTTTTACTTTTTAAATGTGGTTACTGGATAATTTGAAATTATGTATATGACTGTCATTCTGTTTCCTTTGGACAACACTATTCTCAAGGGTACTTGAGAAAGGTTTCCAGAGCTTAAAAGAGGGAGAAATAAAGTCAGATAAAAGGATGTGTGGGGAAGCATGCAGGTCAGAGTCCAGGAGAGGCCTGGGCCCTGGGCCACATCACAGTGACATGCGAAGGGCATGGTGAGATCAGTCCACCTGCTCCAAAGCTCATAGCAAGGACAAGCCTGAGAGATGAGGGGCAGGGGCAGAAGGCAGTAACTGGGAATATATTGGGACTGAAATATTTACACGTTTAATACCAAAGAAAGTAGAATTTAAAACACCCACCATTTACAGAATTTGCCTCATGTTCTCCAGGTATCTCAGGGCCCATAAAGGGAGAACTTTCTCAGTTTGAAATAACATGATCTACAGAGAAGGTTAATTGAAGGAGTCAAAAAGCTCTCAAAGGTAGTAACCAAAAAATGCCACTTTGAATAATATTGCTGGCAATTTTGTGAAAGAAAATTAATAATCATGATACCTGTAAACCAAAAAGTATGAGACAGGTCTAAACTGATTTAGAGGTTTATTTTGCCAAAGTTGAGGGCCATGGCCAGTTACACAGCCTCAGGAGGTCCTGAGAACATGTGCCCAAGGTGACTGGGTTATAGCTTGATTTTATACATTTTAGGGAGACAGTAGTGACAGGCAGTGACACAGATCGATACATTTAAGATATACATTGATTCAGCCAAAAAAGGCAGGACATCTTGAAGCAGGTGGGAAGGGGCTTCCAGGTCACAGGTGGATTCAAAGCTTTCCTGGTTGGCAGTTGATTGAAAGAGTTAAGCTCTACCTGAAAAGTTGACATCAGCTTGAATTAAGGTAAGTGTTGGGGTGGCGGTAGGGGTGGAGGAGTTGTGGAAGTTAAGGTTCAGGTAGAAGGCTTCAGAGAGAACAGATGGTAAATGTCTCTTAACATACCTTAAAACGTGTCAGACTCAGTTAAATTGCCCCTGGCTCAGGAAAAGACCTGGAAAGGGAAGGGAATTCTCTATAGAATGTAAATTTCCCCTACAAGAGACAGCTTTTCAAGGCCATTTCAGAATGTGTCAAAGAAACATATTTTGGGGGTAAATTAGTTTGATTTCATTCAGGGCCTGTTATATGTCATGTGATATTGTAGCTGAGTCAGGTTGACATTGGTGTCTGATTGCTACAGAGAGTCTGTTCGGTGAGTCTTAGGATCTCTGTTTTAGTGTGAATGCTGGTCAGTTGTATCTAAACTCTAAAAAGGAGTGGGTATAATGAGGCATGTCTGACCCCACTTCTCACCATGGCAGGAACTGGTTTTTCAGGTTTCTTTGGAATCCTCTTGGCTGGGGGGGTCCATTCAGTCAGTTGGGGGGCTTAGAATTTTCATCTTGGTTTACTCACCAAATAAAAAGTCTTTAGAGAAATGCCATTGACCAGTATTAGACACAGGTACAACTAAGAGACTCATCAAAATATGTGAAAATGTACCAAGGTTAATTTCCTTATAATATTTTTCATGTCCAGATAATTAGCACAAATAAAAACTTTCAAAAATTGCCAACAAGCAGACAAACAACTCTTTGTTTGTTTTTAAAGAAATTTTAAGTCCTTGGTTGCAAGTCCTCTGCTTTGTGCTGACTTCAGCGCCTTCCTGTGGTAACACCCCCTAATAACTGGATGTTTTGGATCTCATAGTTCCTGCTGGAATCTTGCTGTTGCCCATTCAAGTGTGGTGGTTCCTGTGTATTGGGGTGGCCTTGCTTCTCCTGCTCTTAGCTCTGGAGGAGCCCTCGGCTGGTGCTGCAGTGAATCTGTCAGAGTCATCCTAACCAGAGTGCCCCTATCCTGAATAGAGGCCGGTTAAAGCCAAACCTGCTGGGTTATATTCCCAGGGGATTGGGCAGTCCTGGTCACAAGATATTTAAGGTTGAGGGAGTAAGTTAATGATGCTAAATAAATAAAGACCCTGAATTCTTTCCCGTGAGAGATCCAAGAACCCACTCTTGGCATCTGGGACAAGACCCTTTTTCCAGTAACAATCCCCTGCCCTGGCCCTTTCTTCCTTCCGGAAAACTCAAAAAAAAATAGGCCTCAAAAAGAATGCATTAATCTGAGAAGAAACCACTGAATATGGCTACTAAGAGAAGCTGGGATTTTCTGATTTTTAATGTCGGTTTCAAAGAGAGCAGGTATACTTTGCAGGAGGGAACCATGCTAGCTGCAGAGTCATGGACCAGCTGGACCACAAGTTTTTACACAGTGTGCATGCTTTTGTTTTCCTGTCAACTTCTGTTGTTTTCATCAAAAGCCATCAGCCCGCCTCAGCCAGGGCATCATAATGTACATGCACCAGAATGTTGCAAGAAACCTTCAGCTGAGACCCTAAGAACCTGGACACGCAATGCCAGAGTGAAGTGTGAGGACCACAGCTGTGCAGGACATGCAGAAAGGAGGGGCAGAGAGCCAATGAGATGATGTCCCACCGCTCACCTGTGTCAGTGGAGACCGAAGGAGACTTGGAGGGTGCTTTTGGAGAGAACTGCTGATGTTTTGTGAGCCTCACTCTCTCTGTGTGTGGAAATGCTGGAGGATGAAACTGTCTAAACTCTCCTGAAGTCCCGGGAATGGAGTTTTAATGATAATGTGTGATGGGATGTGTGTTCTCTTATGGTATGGGAGACACAGAGGACTCACAGAGGACTGGCCTCTGCCTCTTGACCAGGGATCGGGAGAGATGGGAACTGAGCTGGTCAGCTGCTCTTCAGAGCTGGCCAAGGAGAGATTTCTGCTATGCTGGGAGGGCCTAAAAACATGCATGGATGGAGCCCAAGGACCAGGTGCAGATCTTATGCAAGAACGAACCAGGGGGTGACTTAGGTCCACCGAAAGACTGCCCAGAGGGACAAAAGGCTATCAGTGAAAAGAATCTGCAAATGAACTGCCGGTTCCTCAGGGGCTGAGGCAAGATCTTAATTTTGAGCAGGAGGAGAGTGTATTACCTACAACAACGATACCACAGATGAGAAAACCCCAGTTTTAAACCTGCTACATCCAAAGAGAGTAATGCAACTCTGGCAGTAGCAAAAATGTTGTGCCTCTCCTTTCCTCACTCCTAATTTGCCATCCCAGGGAAGGTTCAGAAACCATCTTCTGCAAGATGGGAGGAAGGGTAGCAGCCAGACTGCAGAAAGGGAGAAGAAACCAGCTACCTCTTGCTGTTCTCAGTGGCAGACTCCCCACCTGCAACAGGTCAGGTCTGTTACTGGAGAGAAAAGACAGGTAAGCAACACATGACAACTGCAAAAGATGTTTATAGTGGTAACTTTTACTTGGGACATGAAAATTATAAGAGCTGTGTGAAAATATGTTATTGTATACTGACAAAATTTAAGGAAGCACAGCAAAACTTCAACCTGGGGAAATGGGGCACGACAAAGTTCACTGGAGACACTTACTGGGGTTATGATTTGAATCTTTGAATGGAATTATTCAAAACAATGGACTTACAAGTATAATGGTGATATGCTTGAGGAAAAAATTATTATTTCTGAATACTTGATATAAAAAAGTTCAGTTTTAGCCAGGTGCAGTGATTCACACCTGTAGTCCCAGCTACTTAGGAGGCTGAGGCTGGAGGATTGCTTGAGCCCAGGAGTTCAAGGCTGTAGTATGTTATGATCATGCCTGTGAATAGCCACTGCACTCCAGCCTGGGCAACACAGCAGGACCCTGTCTCTAAAAACAAAGAAAAAGTTTAATTGAACTGGAAATCCCTTTGCATTATGATTTAACATTTGCATTCCACAATAGGAATAGCTAGTTGTTAGACTTAAAGAAGTATAACTTAAAGGAGCAAATGATCTGAATTCCAGTTGAGGACAGGAAAGCGGTTTCCTTCAGTTGCAGAAAATGAATGATGTTCGTGGTGACAAAGTATTGAAAGCAGCCTGCGTATGGGTAGGTGAACCATGTGCCTGCACTCCATGGAGCGCCATGCAGCAATGGGAAGCAGAGGATGAAAAATACACAGAACACTTTGGATTGTGCTGAAAACAAAGCAAAGGAATAAAATGAGGTATAGAACACAATGCTGTCTACACAAATTAAAAGTACATCATACAAAGCAACAAAGCACATTTCATAAGAGCACAGACAAATAAGAAATACACATGAAATAGAATAGAGTGGTTGCCCTTTGGGAGGGGCAGGGCAGTGATAATGAGAGTGGGATAAGGGAACAATCAGCCCAGCAGGGACCAATGATACAACTGAAGGGTATAAAAACCCACTGGGGTTCAGAAGAAAAAGAATTATTCTAAAAAAATGTTCATTTTCTCATTAAAATTTTGATCACATTTTATTTGGAAATTTTAAACTCAGCATTTAATACTTTCCTGTATACTTAACATTTTAGTTTTCTTTTAATCATATAACATAAAGAAATGATTTTTTTTTTCACTAAGTTCAACACAGCTGCCCTCTCACCATTGCCTTTAGTTTACCCAACATATGGAAAACTGTACTATTTTCCATTACTGCCCTGAAAAGGAAAGGCTGGGGAGCCCTGGCGTACTTTGGTTGTTACATAGAAACTTGACTGACACATCTACTCATGTCTACCCTTCCATGCAACAGGCCCCAACTTTATGTTTGAAATACAAGTAGTATGTGGCTATCTTTAGCATCTGTGTTTTAAAAGGTTTGATGGTTATTTTTGCTGAGAACCTCCTCCCCCTACCCTCCTAGTCATTTCCCATGTGATTAAGAGGCATGATGGCCTGTCACTGGGACAGTCTGAAGCAACAGGATTCACATGAACCTAATGTGACTACCTTTCCTGCCTGGCAGCTTCTGACCTAACCCTCCTGCAGCTAAGAGGAAGGGCCCTGCTCTCTGAGAACCTGTAGCTGCTGCAAAGACCCACACCTCTCCTCTGTGGTGCACACACACACACATGCCGTACTCTGCCAGGAGTGGTACAAAACAAATTATCCTCTTTGACTAGGAATTTTCTCTTTCATTTCACACTGGGTCTCTGGAGGGAGAGGAGGTGGCAGTAAATTTGCTTGTGTATTTATCACAGGCTGTGAGGCTGAGTCTGTGTGAGGAACCATTCATCTAGCAGAGGTGACTGCACATTAGCATCACCTTGGGAGCTTTCAAAACATACCAGTGCCAGCACTGAACCCCAGACAAATGGAATCAAAATGGCTGGGGGTGGAGTGTGGGCACCAGTAAGTTTTAAAAGCTCCCCAGATGCTTCTAATATGCAGCCAAGGTTGAGACCCACTGCTCTAAGCTGTATACTTGAAACTGGAGAGTTAGTTAATTCAGCTTCTTATTGAATTAACAAGACAAGAACTAACTTTAAAAAATCAAAGTTTCAATCTTTTTGTAGCATAAGATCACACTGTAGAGTTCCAATCAGAAATTTTCAGTGGATTCCCCTTACATCCCCCTCTCTTTTTGATCCCTGAATCTTACAGGGTTCCTTGAGGAATTATTACACAGTGACCTCACCACATTCTTATGAGATAGAAACAGTAAATATAACCAATCCAAGTTAACGCCAGGGCAGTGTCAGAGAGTTAAAGACTCATTCATTTCCTTCTTAAAATTTAACCATTGGTTTATTCCATGCGTATCTATTGGCTGCTAATTATGTGCAAGGAAGTGTCATCACGTGCTGCAGCAGATAAAAAGATACTTAGGATACCACTTCAGTTTTCAAGATGCTTACAGTCCAGTTTTCTACAACTAACTAAACCCAAGGAGGTGTGTAATGCCTTGAAAGAAGTTCAAGGTTTTATACTTCAAGAGTGGTAGGGATGAAGCTAAAAACAGGCTGGGGCTAACTTGGACTTTACAGGCAATGGGAGCTTATGAAATGGTGCAGGGTGGAGTGGTGACACGACAAAGTGGTGCTTTAGAGATTATTGTAGCATCTGGATGAAAGGTTAATTAAAGGTAAAGAGTGATTCTAGTTGAGGCAGGAAAACCAGTTTGAAGACTACCTCATAGTCCAGGTTGGTGTGAATTAATAAGGGCCTGACAAAACTCCTCTGTGTTGGGGAAAACTGGAACCGAAGTTGTTTTGGGGAGGAAAGGTGGCCACTGATGGGGAAAGCATGAGAAAACTTTTGGGGGTAATGGTAATATTCTATATCTTGTTAGGAATTTGGGTTCAAAGGGTATATTCATTTGTAAAACAAATCAGTAAATGTACACATAAGATTTGTGCACTACATTATATGTAAGTTTTGTCACAGAAATAAAAACTGTAAACATGGAACTCTGGTTAATGATTGCATTTAGAGGGAAGTGCACTGATGTCTGTAATCTACTAAATGTATCAGAAACTAAGACGGATCAATGGATGAAGAGTTATGTGATAAAGCAAGTGTAGTTAACATGTTCATGGTAGAACCTAGGTGGTGAGTATATGCACGTTCGCTATACAATTCTTTCAACTTTGTTATATATTTAAAATTTTTTGTACTAAACTGTAGGAGAGAAAAGGGTTTGAAGCAGAGAGTGAATCCAGTGGCATTTTAAAATTTGAATTGATAAAGCTTGGCATAACTGAATGTAGGGAATGAGGACCCAGAGAAGTGGGAGTTACCATGAACTTCAGTGATTAGAATAACAGGAAAATAAAGGTATTATTAATAGAAACCATTCACTGAGCCCCCAGTTATGTACCAGGTATTGTGGTAGGTGAACTATGTAGTTTATTTTTCATCTTCACAACAATTCCATATGGAAAATAATATTATATCCATTTACAGATGAGAAACAAAAACCCAGACTGGGGCTGGAACAGACTTCACACTCTTCTCTTGGTGATTCTGATTCCATTTGTCCAGGGTTCAGTGCAGGCATTGTTTTTCTTTTTTTTGTCATTGGTATGTTTTGAAAGCTCCCCAGGTGATTCTAATGCATAGTCACCACTGCTAGATGAATGGTTCCTTACACAGACTCAGCCTCACAGCCTATAATAGCCAGGCTGGTTAAATAGTAAAAGAAATAGGGAAGTCAGAAAAGGTTTGAGGGGGAAATGATAAGTCTGATTTTGAGATGAAAGAAGCATATTAAAATAATTTAAAATTTTCATATATTTCAGGTGTGAAACATGATACTTTGTTTTACTTTGTTTTATTTTTTGTTTATTTATTTATTTTTAGATGGAGTCTGGCACTGTTGCCCAGGCTGGAGTACAGTGGCATGATCTTGGCTCATTGCAAGCTCTGCCTCCCTGGTTCAAGCCATTCTCCTGCCTCAGTCTCCTGGGTAGCTGGGACTACAGGCACCTGCCACCATGCCCAGCTAATTTTTTGTATTTTTAGTAGAGACGGGGTTTAAACGTGTTAGCCAGGATGGTCTCGATCTCCTGACCTCGTGATCCACCCGCCTCGGCCTCCCAAAGTGCTGGGATTTTTTTTTTTATTTTTTGAGACAGAGTCTTGTTCTGTTGCCCAGGCAGGAGTGCAGTGGCGCGATCTCGGCTCATTGCAAGCTCTGCCCCCCGGGTTCAAGCCATTCTCCTGCCTCAGCCTCCTGAGTAGCTGGTACTACAGGCGCCTGCCACCACATCTGGCTAATTTTTGTATTTTTAGTAGAGATGTGGTTTCACCATGTTGGCCAGGCTGTTCTCGAACTCCTGACCTCAGGCAATCTGCTCGCCTCAGCCTCCCAAAGTGCTGGAATTACAGGCATGAGCCACCACACCCAGCCTAACATGATATTTTGAAACACATGTACATAGTGAAATGATTACTGAAGTCATGCGAATTAAAACATTCATCTCCTCACATAGTCACCCCATTTTTTTTTGTTTTAGAGTGAGAGCATTTGAAGTCTCAGCAAATTTCCAGTATACAACACAGTATTATTAACTATGGTCACCATGCTGTACATTAAATCTCCAAACTCCTTCATCCTATAGAACTGCAACTTTGTACCCTTTGACCAACGTCTTCCTGTTTCTCCAACTCTCTGCCCCTGGGAAGCACTGTTCTACTCTCTGTTTCTGTGTATGACTTTTTTAGATTCCACATGTAAGTGAGATCATGAACTGGTTTTCTTTCTGCACATGGCTTATTTCACTTAGCATAATGCCCTCCAGCTTCATCCATGTTGTTGTAAATGACAGAATCTCCTTTTTTTTTTTTTTTTGAGACAGAGTCTCACTCTGTCGCCCAGGCTGGAGTGCAGTGGCATAATCTCGGCTCACTGCAAGCTCCATCACCCGGGTTCATGCCATTCTCCTGCCTCAGCCTCCCGAGTAGCTGGGACTACAGGCGCCCGCCACCGTGCCTGGCTAGTTTTTTGTATTTTTAGTAGAGACGGGGTTTCACCATGTTAACCAGGATGGTCTCGATCTCCTGACCTCGTGATCCGCCCGCCTTGGCCTCCCAAAGTGCTGGGATTACAGGCGTGATCTCCTTCTTTTTTAAGGCTGCCTAATATTCCATTGGGTGTGTGTATGTAAGTGTGTATATATACATATACATCACATTTTCTCTATCCATTCATCTATCAACAGATGCAGGTTGTTTCTGTATCTTAGCTGTTATGAATTATGCTGCAGTGAACATGGGAGTTCAGATGATCTTTTTCAGGTACCGATTTCATTGTCTTTAGATATATACCCAGAAGTGGGAGAGCTAGATAATGTGGCAATTCTACTTTTAATTTTTTGAGGAACCTCTGTGCTGTTTTTTATAAATGGGGCTGTACCAATTTACATTCCCACAAATACTGTACATGCTTCCCTTTTCTCCATACCCTCACCAACACTTATCGCTTGTCTTTTTGATAATAGCCATCCTAACAGGTGTAAGGTGATATCTCATAGTAGTTTTAATTTGCATTTCCTTGATGATTAGTGATGTTGAATACCTTTTCATATATCTGTTGGCCATTGGTATGTCTTCCTCAGAAAAATGTCTGTTGCAAGTCCTTTGCCCATTTTTAAATCGGGTTGTTTGTTTATTGTTATTGAGTTGTGTGAGTTTCTTATATGTTGTGGATATTAACCCTTTACCAGATATATGGTTTGCAAATATTTTCTCCCAATTCATAGATTGCCTTTTCATGTTTCTGCCTTTGCTGTGCAGAAGCTTTTTAGTTTGATATAGTCCCACTTGTTTATTTTTGCTTCTGTTTCCTGAATTTTTTATGTTATGTTAAGAAATAATTGCCAAAGCCAAGATCAAAAAGTTTTAACTTATTTCTAGAAGTTCTGTAGTTTCAGGTCACATTTAAACCTTTAATCCATTTTGAGCTGATTTTTATATATGGTGTTAAAGAAAGGGGGGCCAATTTCATTCCTTTGTATGTGGATATCCAGTTTTCCCAGCACAATTTGTGGAATAGACTATCCTTTTCCTATTGTGTCTTATTGGTGTCCTTGTTGAAGATCAGTTGATAAATGTGTGGGTTTATTTCTGGGCTCCCTATTCTGATCCATTGGTTTATGCATGTGGTTGTATGCTAATATCATACTGTTTAGATACTATAACTTTGTAATATAATTTGAAATCAGGAAATGTAATTCCTCCAACTTTATTTTCCTTTCTCAAGACTGCTTTTGCTACTCATGGTCTTTTGTGGTTTCTTACAAATTCTAGAATAAGTTTTTCTATTTTTGTGAAAAATGTCTGAAATTTTCATAGAAATTGCATTCAATCTGTAGATTACTTTTTGTAGTATGGGCATTTTAATAATATTAATGTTTTCCAATCCATGAACATAGAGTATCTTTCCATTTATTTGTGTCTTCTTCAATTTTTTAAATCAATGTTTTATAGTTTTCAGTTTTCAAATCTTTCACTTCTCTGTTTAAATTAATTCCTAAGTGTTTTATTCTTTTTGATGCTATCATAACTAGGGTTACTTTCTTGATTTTCTTTCAGATGGTTTGTTATTGGTGTATATAAATGCAACTGATTTTTGTATCCTGATTTTGTATTCTACAACTTTAATGAATTTGTTTATTAGTCAAATCGTGTTTTTTTTTCTGGAGCCTTTAGTATTTTCTACATATAGAATCATGCCATCTGTAAATAGGGATAATTTTACCTCTTCTTTCCAAATGGACACTTTTTCTTTTTCTTGTCTGATTGCTGTTGCCAGTACTTCTAGTACTAGGTTGAATAGAAGTAGTGATGATGGGCATTCTTGCTTTGTACTGGATCTCAGAGGAAAAATTTTCAGTTTTTCTCCATGGATTATGATGTTAGCTGTAAGCTTTTCATAAATGACCTGATATGTTGAGGGAATTTCTATCTATTCCTATTTTGTTGAGTGTTTATCATAAATGGATGTTGAACTTTGTCAAATGCTTTTCTTCATCTATTGAGATGATCATATGGTTTTTACCTTTCATTCTGTTTGGTAGCATATGACATTATTGATTTGTATATGTTGAACTCATCTTGCATCTCAGGGACAAATCTCATTTGGTCATGGTGTATAATATTTTTGACGTGTTATTGAAGTCAGTTTGCTAGTATTTTACTGAGGTATTTTGTGAGTTGGTAATGTTTAGTAGGAAATTTAAAATATGTGGGTCTTACTACACAGGATAAGGCTAGAGATCTATAGATTTGGTGATTGCCTACACTCCAGAAGGCAGCAAAACAGAGACATCTGAAAAGAGATAATGATTGAAATAAGGTAAGCAAAATGAGACTCTGAAGAGAAGCAATAGACAGAAGAGGGATAAAAATAGAGAATATGGGAGAATGGCCACAGCTGGAATGGGAAGAAAAAGAGAAGCTAGAAAAGTTTACATCGTGCCAAACTCTATCCCCATTCTGGAGTGGAAATAAACTGGGTAGGACTAGGAACTACAGTGGCAATTTCATGCTTAGCCACTGTGAGATCAAGCAATTCTTTCTACTCCCTCCTGATTTACTCTTTATCCTTGTGACTAGTGTTCAACTCATATTAAAGAGCAGTATACCTTTTTAGCCAGTCATCTAGTGCAACTTTCCCTTATTCTTTTGCTTGTTTTCTTTTCTCTAAGCAGTTTGGGCTCTACCTGTTATCACTCTCAGCCAAATGGACAACATGGATCTTTACTCAGTATTTTGAGATACTCATATCCTCAGTCCCTATATCATGATTCTGAATACTAGAAAGTTTGAAACTGCCTGTGACCATCACAAATCTTTTTGATTATGATGAAATCCCTGATGCTATCTCATGGTCAAAATGATAGTGACATTTTTCATCATGCAGCTGGTCCTACCCTGATTACTACTTCCTCTTTTGGCTAAGTCCATTCACATTTGTGCCGTTCACCCTTTGAATTCTCTTTCATTCCCACATGATTTAACACATAGAAGTAGTAGAAGTAGTATAGAGTCAGATGGGGTTATTGTCTCTTCCCTGTGAGGAAAGAGATTTGAAGAAGATAGTAAGCAGTCTCAGCTGATACAAAGGAGACATAGAAGGATAGAACTGTAGTAAGATCTTTGAAGATGGCCTTCATTCTTTATCTGACTTACTAAGTTTAAGACTTTTTGTGGTATTAATACACACAAAAATTCTATCAATTTTTAATAGTGTGTCAGATAAATAAATTATATACAAATGATTTTAAAACAAGATGTACATCAATTCTGAAGTTCACAGGATCAATTAATAAAAAACGAGGTATACAGTGAGAAGGAAATTTTGGACAATTTCAAGAGTGTTGAGTGTTGTTTCTGTAAAGTCATAGGGCAATTGCCAAATTTTAGTAAAAGAAATATTTGATATTGTGGAAATGGAGATAATTAAGGCAGAGTTTTAGACCATTTGTGGCAAAAGTTTGACTATGAAGGAAAAGAGGAAAAGTAGATTGATTGGAATGGCAGGTAGAAAAGAATTCCAAGGGCTTTTAGTGAGAACTATATACAATGAAGACTCCTAAACTTGAGCTTAATATATGCCAAGTACTATTCTGGACATTGAAGATACAAGTAATCATAATGTCATATTCTTACCTTCAAGTATCTCAGGGTCCACTGGAGAAGATAAATGGATTAACATACATTATAACAAATAAAGTGTTAAAATAGTAGTATCAACATAGATATTTACAAGAAGGAGTATCTAACTTTTTTCTTGGAGCACAGGCAAAGCTTCATAGAGGAAGTGGCATTTAAGATGAGCCTTACTGATCATTAGTAGCTTGGGAAGAGAGAAAAGGGAAAGGGAATTTTTAGCAAGAGATATGGCTTGTGCAAAGGCTTAAAACAGTGGAAAAGCATGGTATATTTGAGGATTCATGAGCAGTTCAATTTGACGGAGTTATAGGGTGAATGAAAGGGAGTAGCAGGAGATGAAGCTAGAAAGATATGCTAACACTAGGTGATAAAAGGAACTTCTCTGACCTGGTAAGAAGTTTGGATTTTATTCTGTAGGCAAAAAAATAACTCAAGCTGAGTAGAATATTATAAAATTTTTGTTTAAAAAAGAAAACTTGGCCAGGTGCGGTGGCTCACACCTGTAATCTCAGCACTTTGGGAGGCTGAGGCAGGCAGATCACCCAAGATCAGGAGTTCAAGACCAGCCTGGCCAACATGGTTAAACCCCTTCTTTACAAAAACATAAAAAAATTAGCCGGGCACCGCCAGGCGTGCTGGCTCACACCTGTAAACCCAGCACTTTGGGAGGCCAAGGCGGGTGAATCACCTGAGGTCAGGAGTTCAAAACCAGCCTGACCAACATGGAGAAACCCCATCTCTACTAAAAATACAAAATCAGCTGGGCGTGGTGATGCATGCCTGTAATCCCAGCTACTTGAGAGGCTGAAGCAGAAGAATCGCTTGAACCCGGGAGGCGGAGGTTGCCGTGAGCCAAGATCGTGCCATTGCACTCCAGCCTGGGTGATAAGAGCGAAACTCTGTCTCAAAAAAAAAAAAAAAAAGCCGGGCATGATGGTGGGTGCCCACAATCCCAGCTACTCAGGAGGCTGAGGTGGGAGAATCGCTTGAACCCAGGTGGCAGAGGTTGCAGTGAACCAAGGTCGTGCCATTACCGTCTATCTAGCCTGGGCAACAGAGTGAGACTCCCATCTCAAAAACAAACAAACAAACAAAACCCTCTAACTTTCAGGTATGATGGAATAGTTCAGACAGAACAATGCTTCTTCTAAGATCAGCTAGAGAAGTTAGATAAATATATATTTTAAATATATGTTCGAAGTAATCAAAAAGCTACAGAGGAAAATAGTAATTAACAGGACAAAACCTTGGAGAAGGGAGAACCATATAGAGAATTCAGCTGACATTATGCAGTCACTTTTTTCTTCAGGACATTTTTAAATTCTAGGTATAGAGCAATAAAAGAAATAAATAATTCAAGCAAAGGGATCAGGAAGAGGATTGCTACTAAGAGGCAGAGAAACCAATGAAGCCTTTTACCATCTCACACTAGAAAGACAAAAAGTCATAGAGGCTTGATTTTTATAAGGAAAGAGAAGTGAGAAACTGACCTTGATACTTTGTTGGACTTGCCTGAAGACATTTGCTGAATTCTCAGGCTGTGCTGGGATGGAGATTAGAGGCCAAATAAAAACCTCTGGTAAATAGTGCACAGGTTTTGGTAATCACTTATTGCTGAAAAGGGAGGTATTAGATGTCAGGCCTCCATAAGTCCTCAGGTGAAACATCTAGATGCTATGACCGAAGAGTCAGAGTTGATCTAGAAGTAAACAGAACCTGTAGTCATCTCAGTCTCGAATGAGAACAAAGCATTAATCGCCTACTTGATCTGCTAGCAAAGGAAACAGTAATCACTGAAGGAAGATAAGATAAATCATCCACAACCCCTAAACATTTTCATACACAATGTGCAACATTTAATAAAAAGTTGCTAGGCGTGGCACACCTTATGACTGAAAAATAACAATAGAAAAAACACAATAAAAACAGTTTCAAGGAAAGCCAAATATTAGAATTATTCAAAAAATAATTTAAGATAGCTATGATTAATATGTCAAGATAATAGAGAAAAATGGAGAATTTTACTAGAAAATTTGAATCCATAAAATAGAAATACTAGAACTGAAAAATTCAAAAACTGAAATTAAGTACTCAATAAAACAGTTTAACAGCACATTAGCCATACAAGACCAAAATAGTAGTGAACTAGAAGAAAAGTGAACAGAAAATATATAAACTGAAGCATAATGTTTAAAAAGGGTGGGTAATATAGAAAAGAGAGTACTGTGTACTTTTGAAATTAAAGTCTCCAAAAGAGAAAAGTACAAGAATGGGTCATGTATCAGTTTGTTCTCATGCTGCTTTAAAGAACTGCCTGAGACTGGGTAATTTATAAAGGAAAGAGGTTTAATTGACTCACAGTTCTGCCTGGCTAGGGAAGCCTCAGGAAACTTACAATCATGGTGGAAGAGGATGGAAACATGTCCTTCTTCACATGGTGGCAGGAAGAAGAAGAATGAGAGAAGTGCAGACCAAGGGGTGGGAGAAGCCCCTCACAAAACCATCAGATCTTGTGAGAACTCAGTCACTATCACAAGAACAGCATGGGGGAACTGCCCCCGTAATTCATTCACCTCCCATGAGGTCCCTCTCCAAACATGGGGATTACAATTCAGATTAAAATTCAAGATGAGATCTCGGTGAGGACACAGGGCCAAACCATATCAGGTCAGAAGCAATATTTTAATCAATAATGGCTGCAAAATTCTCTGAAATTAATGAAAGACAAGCCTCAGATTCAAGCCTACAAACCCAAAGTAAGATGAATTTAAAAAATACAACCTAAGCACATTATAGCCAAACTGTTATAACCAAAGACGAGTGAAAATCTTTCAGGCAGTTAGATTTTAAAAAGGCATAGTAGTTGTAAAAGCAACAAAAGACTTAAATTCACTCCTCAACTGAGATGATGAAAGATGGAAGACAATGAAATAACATTTAAAAAGTGCTGAAAGAGTTGGGTGTGGTAGCTCACACCTGTAATCTCAGCTACTTGGAAGGATGAGGCAGGAGTATCACTTGAGCCCAGGAGTTTGAGACCAGCCTGGGGAACTTAGACCACATTTCTAAAAAAAAGAAAAGGAAAAAGAAAATACGAAAAGCAAAAGGTGCTGAAAGAAAATAATTGCCAATCTAGAACTCTGTACCAAGCAAAAATACTATTCAAAAACAAAGGCAAATTGAAGACATTTCTAGATAAACAAGAGTGAAAATATTCATCATTAGCAGATGTGAACTAAAAGAAATACTAAAAGGAATTCCACAGACAAAAGAAAAATGGTCCCACACAGAAGCATAGAAACATGAGAAAATAATAAAGAAAAATGAAAAGAGATGATATGAGGGTAAATGTAAGTAAATATTCATCATATATGTCAATAATTTAATATCCTATGGGGATTAAAATGTAGAATGAATATAGGAGCAGAAAAATATAAAACAGATGTTCACTAGAGAAAATAAACAAAACCCAAAGTGTATTATTTGAAAAGAACAATAAAATTGATAGGTCCTTTAGCATGACATCATAAATAGAAGCAAAGACACAAATTTTCAATATTAGAAAGAAAAATGAAACATCCATCAAGTTATATATATATTGAATAGATAATAAGGAATCTAATCAATAATTATGTCATTTAAAATTGTGGTGAAACTGAGAAATCCCTAGAAAAACATAGCTTACCAAATTGGACACAAAGAGAAACAAAAATTCATATATCTATTTTAAAAACCTAACCTATAATTAAAAACGTTCACACAAGTAAAACTCCAGATTCAATGGTTTCACCAGTGATTTCTTTTAAACATTAAATGAAGAAATAACAACAATCTTACATAAATTCTTTTAGAGAATAGAAAGAGGAAACACTTCTCTACTTTTTTGTAAGGCCAATATGATCTTAATTCTAAAACATACAAGAAAGGAAAATTATAGGCCAATTTCTGGAAGAAAATGCTTTTAAAAATTACCAAATAAGAAAGACTAATACATTACAACAAGTAAGGGTTAATTTCAATAATGCAATGTTAGTTTCCCACTTAAAAATCCATCAACATGATTGCTGGCAAGATGGCCGAATAGGTCCAACAGCTCCAGTCCTCAGCTCCCAGTGAGATCGACGCAGAAGGTGGGTGATTTTGCATTTCCAACTGAGGTACCTGGTTTATCTCACTGGGACTGGTTGGACAGTGGGTGCAGCCCACAGAGGGTGAGCCGAAGCAGAGTGGGGCATTGCCTCACCTGGGAAGCACAAGGGGTTGGGGAATTCCCTGCCCTAGCCAAGGAAAGCTGGGAGGGACTGTGAACAGTGCACTCCAGCCTAGGTACTGCACTCTCCCCATGGTCTTTGCAACCTGCAGACTGGGAGATTCCCCCTGGTACCTACACCACCAGGACCCTGGGTTTCAAGCACAAAACTGGGCAGCCATTTGGGCAGACACTGAGCTAGCTGCAGGAATTTTTTTTTTTTCATACTCCAGTGGCACCTGGAACACCAGAGAGACAGAACCATTCACTCCCCTGGAAAGAGGGCTGAAGCCAGGGAGCCAAGTGGTCTGGCTCGGTGGGTCCCACCCCCACAGAGCCCAGCAAGCTAAGATCCACTGGCTTGAAATTCTCACTGCCAGCACAGCAGTCTGAGGTCAACCTGGGATGCTCGAGCTGGGTGCAGGGAGGGGCATCCACCATTACTGAGGCTTGAGTAGGTGGTCTTACCCTCACAGTGTAAACAAAGCTATCAGGAAGTTCGAACTGGGCAGAGACCGCAGCTCAGCAAAGCCACTGTGGCCGGACTGAGATTCCTCCTCTCTGGGCAGGGCATCTCTGTAACAAAGGCAGAAGCCCCAGTCAGGGGCTTATAAATAAAACCCCCATCTCCCTGGGACAGAGCACCTGAGGGAAGGGGTGGCTGTGGGCACAGCTTCAGCTGACTTAAAAGTCCTGCTTGATGACTCTGAAGAGAACAGTGGATCTCCCAGTACAGTACTTGAGCTCTGCTAAGGGTCAGACTGCCTCCTCAAGTGGGTCACCGACTCACATGTCTCCTGACTGGGAGACACCTCCCAGTAGAGGCCGACAGACACCTCCTACAGGAGAGCTCTGGCTGACATCTGGCAGGTGCTCCTCTGGGATGAAGCTTGCAGACGAAGGAACAGGCAGCAATCTTTGCTGTTCTGCAGCCTCTGCTGGTGATACCCAGGAAAACAGGGCCTGGTGTGAACCTCCAGCAAACTCCAGCAGACCTGCAGCAAAAGGCCCTGACTGTTAGAATGAAAACTAACACACAGAAAGGAATAGCATCAACATCAATAAAAATGATGTCCACTCAGAGACCCCACCCAAAGGTCACCAACGTCAAACACCAAAGGTAGATAAATCCATGAAGATGGGAAGAAACCAGTGCAAAAAAGGCCGAAAATTCCAAAAACCAGAATGCCCTTCTCCTCCAAAGGATCACAACTCCCCACTAGGAAGGAAACAAAACTGGATGGAGAATGAGTTTGACAAATTGACAGAAGTAGGCTTCAGAAGGTGGATAATAACAAACTCCTCCGAGCTAAAGGAGCATGCTCTAACCCAATGCAAGGAAGCTGAGAACCTTGAAAAAAGGTTAGATGAAATGCTAACTAGAATAACCAGTTTAGAGAAGAATATAAATGACCTGATGGAGCTGAAAAACACAGCACAAGAACTTCATGAAGCATACACAAGTATCAAAAGCCAAATTGATCAAGCAGAAGAAAGGATATCAGAGATTGAATATCAATCAATGAAATAAGAAGACAAGATTAGAGAAAAAAGAATGAAAAGGAATGAACAAAGCCTCCAAGAAATATGGGACTATGTGAAAAGACCAAAACTACATTTGATTGGTGTACCTGAAAGTGACAGGGAGAATGGAACCAAGTTGGAAAACACTCTTCAGGATATTATCCAGGAGAACTTCCCCAACCTGGCAAGACAGGCCAACATTCAGGAAATACAGAGAACACCACAAAGATTCTCTTCCAGAACAGCAACCCCAAGACACATAATCGTCAGATTCACTAAGGTTGAAATGAAGGGAAAAATGTTAACGACAGCCAGAGAGAAAGGTCAGGTTACCCACAAAAGGAAGCCCATCAGACTAACAGCAGATCTCTTGGCAGAAATCCTACAAGCCAGAAGAGAGTGGGGGCCATTATTCAACATTCTCAAAGAAAATAATTTTCAACCCAGAATTTCATATCCAGCCAAACTAAGCTTCATAAGTGATGGAGAAATAAAATCCTTTACAGACAAGCAAATGCTGATTTTGTCACCACCAGGCCTGCCTTACAAGAGCTCCTGAAGGAAGCACTAAACATGGAAAAGAACAACCAGTACCAGCCACTGCAAAAACATACCAAATTGTAAAGGCTGTCAACACTACCAAGAAATGGCATCAACTAATGGGCAAAATAACCAGCTAACATCATAATGACAGGATCAAATTCACACATAACAATGTTAACCTTAAATGTTAACGGGCTAATTGCCCCAATTAAAAGACACAGACCGCAAATTGGATAAAGGGTCAAGACCCATTGGTGTGCTGTATTCAGGAGACCCATCTTATGTGCAAAGACACACATAGGCTCAAAATAAAGGGATGGAGGAATATTTACCAAGTAAATGGAAAGCAAAAAAAAAGCAGGGGTTGCAATTCTAGTCTCTGATAAAACAGACTTTAAACCAACAAAGATCAAAAGAGACAAAGAAGGGCATTACATAATGGTAAAGGGATCATGCATCAAGAAGAGCTAACTATACTAAATATATATGCCCCAAATACAGGAGCACCCAGATTCATAAAGCAAGTTCTTAGAGACCTACAAAGAGACTTGGGCTCCCATACAATAATAATGGGAGACTTTAATACCCCATTGTCAATATTAGACAGATCAACAAGACAGAAAATTAAAAAGGATATTCAGGACTTGAACTCAGCTCTGGAACAAGCGGACCTAATAGACATCTACAGAACTCTCCACCCCAAATCAACAGAATATACATTCTCAGCACCACCTTGCACTTATTCTAAAATTGACCACATAATTGGAAGTAAAACATGCCTCAGCAAATGTAAAAACGGAAATCTTAACAGTCTCTCAGACACAGTGCAATCAAATTAGGACTGCAAATAAAGAACTGCAGATTAAGAAACTCACTCAAAATGACATGGAAACTGGACAACCTGCTCCTGAATGACTACTGGGTAAGTAACAAAATTAAGGCAGAACTGAAGATATTCTTTGAAACCAATGAGAACAAAGACACAATGTACCAGAATCTCTGGGACACATTTAAAGCAGTGGTTAGAGAGAAATTTATAGCACTAAATGCCTACAAGAGAAAGAAGGAAAGATCTAAAATAGACACTCTAACATCACAATTAAAAGAATTAGAGAAGCAAGAGCAAACCAATTCAAAAGCTAGCAGAAGGCAAGAAATAACTAAGATCAGAGCAGAACTGAAGGAGATAGAAACACACAAAAAAAACCTTCAAAAAATCAATGAATCCAGGAGCAGTTTTTTTTTGAAAAGATCAACAAAATAGATTGCTAGCCAGACTAATAAAGAAGAAAAGAGAGAAGAATCAAATAGATGCAATAAAAAATAATAAAGGGGATATCACCACTGATCCCACAGAAATACAAACTACCATCACAGAATACTATAAAGACCTCTACGCAAATAAACTAGAACATCTAGAAGAAATGGATAAATTCCTGGACACATACACCCTCCCAAGTCTAAACCAGGAAAAAGTGGAATCCCTGAATAGACCAATAACAAGTTCTGAAATTAAGGCAGTCATTAATAGCCTACCAACCAAATTAATTCAAGATAGATTAAAGACTTAAACATGTAAAACCAAAAACCATAGAAACCCTAGAAGAAAACTTAGTTAATACCATTCAGTACATAGGCATGGGCAAAGACTTTGTGACTAAAACACCAAAAGCAATGGCAACACAAGCCAAAATAGACAAATGGGATCTAATTAAACTAAAGAGCTTCTGCACAGCAAAAGAAACTATCATCAGAGTGAAAAGGCAACCTATGGAATGGGAGAAAATTTTTGCACTCCATCTAACAAAGGGCTAATATCTAGACTCTACAAAGAACTTAAACAAATTTACAAGAAAAAAACAACCCCATCAAAAAGTGGGTGAAGGATGTGAACAGGCACTTTGTAAAATTAGACATTTATGTGGCCAACAAACATATGAAAAATAGCTCATCATCACTGGTCATTAGAGAAATGCAAATCAGAACCACAATGACATACCATCTTACACCAGGTAGAATGGTGATCATTAAAAAGTCAGGAAACAACAGATGCTGGAGAGGATGTCAAGAAATAGGAACACTTTTACACTGTTGGCGGGAGTATAAATTAGTTCAACCATTGTGGAAGACAGTGTGGCGATTCCTCAAGGATCTAGAACTAGAAATATCATTTGACCCAGCAATCCCATTACTGGGTATATACCCAAAGGATTATAAATCATTCTACTATAAAAACACATGCACATATATGTTTATTGTGTAAACAATATGCAGTTTTCACAATAGCAAAGACTTGGAACCAACCCAAATGCCCATCAATGACAGACTGTATAAAGAAAATGTGGCACATATTCACCACAGAATACTATGCAGCTATAAAAAACGATGAGTTCATTACCTTTGCAGGGACATGGATGAAGCTAGAAACCATCATTCTCATCAAACTAACACAAGAACAGAAAACCAAACACCGCATGTTCTCACTCATAAGTAGGAGTTGAACAATGAGTACACATGGACACAGGGAGGGGAACATCACACACCGGGGCCTCTCGGGGGGCAGGGGCTAGGGGAGGGATAGCATTAAGAGAAATACCTAATATGGATGACAGGTTATGGGTGCGGCTAACCACCATGGCACATGTATACCTATGTAACAAACCTGCATATTCTGCATATGTACCCCAGAACTTGAAGTATAATTAGAAAAAAAAAGAAAAATCAACGTAATTTACCACATATAAAAAGAAGTGGGAGTAAGAGAAATTTTCAGTCAACAACATGTACTTATAAAAATTCAAAAGACCACAGAAAAATATTAGAATTATAGTTATTGGAAGTCCTAGCCAGAGCAATCAGGCAAGAGAAAGAAAGAAAGGGCATCCAAATTGGAAAAGAGGAAGTCAAACTATCCCTGGTTGCCAATGATATGACTGTGTACATAGAAAACCCTAAAGACTCCTCCAAAAGACTTCTATATTTCATAAATGAATTCAGTAAAGTTTCAGATTACAAAATCAGTGTACACAAAACAGTGGCAATGCTATACACCAAAAACAACCAGGCTGAGAATCAAATCAAGAACTCAATCCCCTTTACAATAGCTGCAAAAGAAAAAAATACATAGGAAGATACTTAACCAAAGAGATGAAAGATCTCTACAATGATAACTACAAAACATTGCTGAAAGAAATTATAGATGACACAAACAAGTGGAAATATATCCCATATTCATGGATTGAAAGGATCAATATCATGAAAATGACCATATTGCCCAAAGCAATCTACAGATTCAATGTAATTCCTATCAAAATACCACATCATTTTCCACAGAATTAGGAAAATGATCCCAAAATTGATATGGATCCAAAAAAGAGCCTGAATAGCCAAAGCAATCCTAAACAAAAAGAACAAATCTAGAGTCATCACATTACTCGAACTTCAAATTATACTATAAGACTATAGTAACCAAAACAGCATGGTACTTGTATAAAAGTAAATACATAGACCAATGGAACATAATAGAGAACCCAAAAATAAAGCCACGCACTTACAACCAACTGATCTTTGACAAAGCATACAAAAACATAAATTAGGGAAAGGATACCCTATACAATAAATGGTGCTGGGCAAACTAGATACCCACATGTAGCAGAAAGAAACTGGATCCCTATCTCTCATCATATACAAAAATCAACTCAATATGAATTGAAGTCTTAAATCGAAGACTTGAAGCCATAAAAATTCTAGAAGAAAACCTAGGAAAACCTAGAATTTATGACTAAGACTCCTGAAGCAAATACAACAAAAGCAAAAATAAATAAATGAGACCTAATTATAACTAAAAAGCTTCTGCATAGCAAAAATAATAATCAGAGTAAACAGACAACCCACAGAATGGGAGAAAATATTTGAAAACTATGCATCCAACAAAGGATTAATATCCAGAATCTACAAGGAACCCAAACAAATCAGTAAGAAAAAAACAAATAATCCCATCAAAAATTGGGCAAATAACATTTCTCAAAAGAAGATGTACAAATGACCAGCAAACATGAAAAATGCTTAACATCATTAATCATCAGGAAAATGCAAATTAAAACTACAATGAGATACCATTTTACCCCTGCCAGAATGGCCATTATTGAAAAGTCAAAAAAACAACAAATGTTGGCAATGATGTAGTGAAAGGGCAATGATTTTTGTTGTTGTTGTTTTTTGTTTTGAGGTAGGGTCTCACTCTGTCACCCAGACTGGAGTGCAGTGGCATGAAGATGGCTCACTGCAGTCTCAAGCTCCTGGGCTCAAGTGATGCTCCTACCTCAGCCTCCCAAGTAGCTGGGACTACGGGTATGTGCCACCATGCCTGGCTAATTAAAAAAATTTTTTTTGGAGAGACAGGGTATCACTATATTGCCCAGGCTGGCCTTGACCTCCTAGGCTCAAGCAATCCTCCCACCTCAGCCTCCCAAAGTGCTGGGATTACAGTCATGAGCCACTTCACCCAGCCACAAATGCTTATACTCTACTGGTGGAAATGTAAATTAATACTATCTTTAAAAATAGTATGGAGATTTCTCAAACAACTAAAAGTAGATCTAGTCCAGGTGCAGTGGCTCACGCCTGTAATCCTAGCATTTTGGGAGGCCAAGGCAAGAGGATTGCTTGATCCCTGGAGTTCCAGACTAGCCTGGGCAACATGGTGAGACCATGTCACTACAAACAAATAAGTAAAATATTAGCCACAGGAGTTGCCAGCCTGTGGTCCCAGCTAGAAGATGAGCTGTGGTCTCAGGAGGCTGAGGTGGGAGGATTGCTTGAGTTCAGGAGGTAGAGGCTGCAGTGAGCCATTTTCATGCCACTGCACTCTAGCCTCAGTGACAGACTGAGTCCTTGTCTCAGAAAAAAAAGGTAGATCTATCATTTGATCCAGCGATCCCACTACAGGATATCTACCCAAAGAAAAAGAAGTCATTATTTCAAAAAAATACACCTGCACACATATGTTTATTGCAGCACAATTCACAATTGCAAATATATGGAACCAACCTAAGTGTTCATCAGCTGATGAATGGATAAAGAAAACGTGGTATATAAACACCATCAAGAACTACTCAGCCACAAAAAAGGGTGAAATGATGTCTTTGGCAGCAACTTGGATGGAGCTGGAGGTCATTATTCTAAGTGAAGTAACTCAGGAATGGAACAAATACCATATTTTCTCACTTATAAATGGGAGCTAAGCTTGAGTATGCAAAGGCATACAGAGTGGTAGAATGGACATTGGAGACTGAGAAGGGGGAAGGGTGAAATGAGGATAAGGGATAAAAAACTGCATATTGGGTACAGTGTACACTACTCAGGTGACAGGTACACTAAACTCTCTGACTTTCAACTGTACAATTAATCCATGTAATCAAAAACCACTTGTACCCCTAAAGCTATTGAAATTTAAAAAGGAAAAAAAAGAATTATAGTTATTAATGTAGAATAACTGTAAGTAAATTTAACAATTTTGTGAAAGGAGATCAACATACAAAAAATCAATTTTTTAAATATTAGCAACGAAGTAACAAAGAAATAAGGAAGATGATATTACTTACAAAAAATTTATAAACCTTAGAACAAATCTAATCAAAGATGTAAAAGATCTTTTGAAGTAGCTGTAAATAAATGGAGGGTTATATCATGTTAATGGGTTGGAAGACTCATGATTGTAAAGATTTTAGTTCTCCCCAAATCAATAGATTTAATCTAATCCTCATCAAACTCCCAGCAGGTTTATATAAAAGTAAGCTGATTCTAAAATACATACAAAGACAAATGTGCCACATATTGCAAAGATGTTCTTGAAGAATATTTGTAGATATTACTACTGGATTCTAAAACTTACAGTGATCATAATTAAGACAGTGTGGTATTAGCACAGATAGGCAAGCTGACTAGACAACAGAATAGAAAATCCAGAAATAGACCACTATTGATTTTTTTTTTATAAAGGTGTTATTGTAGTGCAGTGGGTATGGTCTTCCCAATAAATGGTGCTGTGCCAAT